>NW_027040435.1:13485-53485 GCF_034236695.1 Oncorhynchus nerka
TCCTGTTGTCTGCTAGCCATCATATATCTTATAGAGCTAGTCCTGTTGTCTGCTAGCCATCATATATCTTATAGAGCTAGTCCTGTTGTCTGCTAGCCATCATATATCTTATAGAGCTAGTCCTGTTGTCTGCTAGCCATCATATATCTTATAGAGCTAGTCCTGTTGTCTGCTAGCCATCATATATCTTATAGAGCTAGTCATGTTGTCTGCTAGCCATCATATATCTTATAGAGCTATCATATCTTATAGAGCTAGTCATGTTGTCTGCTAGCCATCATATATCTTATAGAGCTAGTCCTGTTGTCTGCTAGCCATCATATATCTTATAGAGCTAGTCCTGTTGTCTGCTAGCCATCATATATCTTATAGAGCTAGTCCTGTTGTCTGCTAGCCATCATATATCTTATAGAGCTAGTCCTGTTGTCTGCTAGCCATCATATATCTTATAGTATATCTTATAGAGCTAGTCCTGTTGTCTGCTAGCCATCATATATCTTATAGAGCTAGTCCTGTTGTCTGCTAGCCATCATATATCTTATAGAGCTAGTCCTGTTGTCTGCTAGCCATCATATATCTTATAGAGCTAGTCCTGTTGTCTGCTAGCCATCATATATCTTATAGAGCCATCATATATCTTATAGAGCTAGTCCTGTTGTCTGCTAGCCATCATATATCTTATAGAGCTAGTCCTGTTGTCTGCTAGCCATCATATATCTTATAGAGCTAGTCCTGTTGTCTGCTAGCCATCATATATCTTATAGAGCTAGTCCTGTTGTCTGCTAGCCATCATATATCTTATAGAGCTAGTCCTGTTGTCTGCTAGCCATCATATATCTTATAGAGCTAGTCCTGTTGTCTGCTAGCCATCATATATCTTATAGAGCTAGTCCTGTTGTCTGCTATGTTCCTGTCTGCTAGCCATCATATATCTTATAGAGCTAGTCCTGTTGTCTGCTAGCCATCATATATCTTATAGAGCTAGTCCTGTTGTCTGCTAGCCATCATATATCTTATAGAGCTAGTCCTGTTGTCTGCTAGCCATCATATATCTTATAGAGCTAGTCCTGTTGTCTGCTAGCCATCATATATCTTATAGAGCTAGTCTTGTTGTCTGCTATCATATATCTTATAGAGCTAGTCCTGTTGTCTGCTAGCCATCATATATCTTATAGAGCTAGTCATGTTGTCTGCTAGCCATCATATATCTTATAGAGCTAGTCCTGTTCTGCTAGCCATCATATATCTTATAGGAGTCTTGTTGTCTGCTAGCCATCATATATCTTATAGAGCTAGTCAGTCTGCTAGCCATCATATATCTTATAGAGAGTCAGCCTGTCTTATAGAGCTAGTCCTGTTCACTGGAGATTAGAAGCAGGCCTAGTCACCTGTCCGTCGTGGCAGAGTTCGTAGCCCTCCTGTTTACACTCATGTGATCTGATCAGCAGAGTCATGCCGTGTCTCTCCAGCAGGCTTCTGGTCACGTCTGGCCCGAAGTAACTGCCTCCTCCCCTGAAGGTGTTGGGACTGCAGCCTGGCTGGCTCTTCGGGTCGCTCCACAGCAAATCTACTACCTTCAACACGACACACAGTCAGAATGGTCACTACTACCGGAATACAGGATAACTTCCTGTTGGACAATGTTTCAACTATATATCAACTTTACTAGGAAGAGAAAAGAGCAGGAAGCCAAATTCTGCAAGTCTATTTTGTAATCTTCTTGATCCACGCAACCACCACGGTTTGGCCTCCAGCCTGTAGGTGGCGCTCTGCTCTCACCTGTTTCCACTCCAACTCCTCCCTGGGCGGCTGACGGACGGGGAGGGCGGTGAAGGAGTCCAGGAAGGGCACCTAACAATAATAATATTATTAATATTGTTATTATTATTGGTTGTTATTATTATTATCATTAGGAAGAATACCTGGAGGTTGTCGGTGGGGCTCAGCATGCTGGGAGAAAGGCAGTGACACAGAGTGAGGCGGGACGACCCCCGGGGGGAGCACAGTGAGGATGAGGAGGAAGAGGAGGAGCTGCCCTGTCTGGTGAGGTGACGTCTCTTCTTCGGGGTGTTGCCATGGTCCTGACCCCTGCTCCTACACCTGGGGCTCTCTGGCTGGCCCCTGCTCCTACACCTGGGGCTCTCTGGCTGGCCCCTGCTCCTACACCTGGGGCTCTCTGGCTGGCCCCTGCTCCTACACCTGGGGCTCTCTGGCTGGCCCCTGCTCCTACACCTGGGGCTCTCTGGCTGGCCCCTGCTCCTACACCTGGGGCTCTCTGGCTGGCCCCTGCTCCTACACCTGGGGCTCTCTGGCTGGCCCTGAGTAGAGTAGAGAATCTTTATTATCCCTGAGGGTAAACTTTACAGCTGATAGTCAATAAAATACACATATACAAAATAAAACAAGAACACAATGTAATACTGAACATCCTACTGTATCAGGATGTGACCTGTCTACTGCTCCTAGTCATTCTACTGTATCAGGAACTGACCTGTCTACTGCTCCTAGTCACCTCCATCCTACTGTATCAGGAACTGACCTGTCTACTGCTCCTAGTCACCTCCATCCTACTGTATCAGGAACTGACCTGTCTACTGCTCCTAGTCACCTCCATCCTACTGTATCAGGAACTGACCTTTCTACTGCTCCTAGTCATCCTACTGTATCAGGAACTGACCTGTATACTGCTCCTAGTCATCCTACTGTATCAGGAACTGACCTGTCTACTGCTCCTAGTCACCTCCATCCTACTGTATCAGGACCCTGACCTGTCACCTCCATCCTACTGTATCAGGACCTGACCTGTATACTGCTCCTAGTCATCCTACTGTATCAGGAACTGACCTGTCTACTGCTCCTAGTCACCTCCATCCTACTGCATCAGGACCTGACCTGACTACTGCTCCTAGTCACCTCCATCCTACTGCATCAGGACCTGACCTGACTACTGCTCCTAGTCACCTCCATCCTACTGTATCAGGAACTGACCTGTCTACTGCTCCTAGTCACCTCCATCCTACTGTATCAGGAACTGACCTGTCTACTGCTCCTAGTCACCTCCGTCCTACTGTATCAGGAACTGACCTGACTACTGCTCCTAGTCACCTCCAGATGGTTCAGACTCCTCCTAGGAAGCCTCAGGGCAGATATCACCTGCCAATGAGTAGACAGAGGAAAGACAGTACCGTTATCTTGAATCTCCACTGACTGAATGTCACTCTGTTTCACTACAGTCAGGGATGGAAATGAAGCCAGTCTGCTAGCCCGAGGCTAGTACGTTTCAGACCGGGTCAGTAGAAAAATGTGTCCAACTAGCCCTGCCGTTAAGGATATTTTGTATTTTCAAAGATCTCATGGCACTTATTTCAGAAACGAGCTAGTAAAAATTGTGGTCTACTAGCCCGGCTAGCCAGTGGCAACAGTCCATCAGTTTTATCCCAGCCATTGTGGATTGCAGGCTAGAGAACAGTAGGATGAATCGTTGTTGTTCCATATAATTCTCTCAATGGAACAACTACACATTCTGATATCTGGACCATTTCCTCATAGGCTACTACCCAGGACCTACTACCCAGGACCTACCGTACAGAACCTACAGTACAGGACCTACTACCCAGGACCTACAGTACAGGACCTACTACCCAGGACCTACCGTACAGAACCTACAGTACAGGACCTACTAGGACCTACAGTACCTAGGACCTACAGGACCTACAGGACCTACAGGACCTACAGGACCTACAGTACAGGACCTACAGTATACAGGACCTACAGTACAGGACCTACAGTACAGGACCTACAGTACAGGACCTACAGTACAGGACCTATAGTACCTACAGTATACTACCAGGACCTACAGTACAGGACCTACTACCCAGGACCTACAGTACAGGACCTACAGTGCAGGACCTACTAGGACCTACTACCCATGACCTACAGTACAGGACCTACAGTACAGGACCTACAGTACAGGACCTACAGTACAGGACCTACTACCCAGGACCTACAGTACAGGACCTACAGGACCTACAGGGACCTACAGTACAGGACCTACTACCCTACAGTACAGGACCTACTAGGACCTACAGTACAGGACCTACAGTACAGGACCTACAGTACAGGACCTACTACCCAGGACCTACAGGACAGTACAGGACCTACTACAGGACCTACAGGACCTACCTTTACAGGACCTACAGTACAGGACCTACTACCCAGGACCTACAGTACAGGACCTACAGTACAGGACCTACTACAGGACCTACAGTACAGGACCTACAGTACAGGACCTACAGTACAGGACCTACAGTACAGGACCTACAGGACCTACAGTACAGGACCTACAGTACAGGACCTACTACCAGGACCTACCGTACAGGACCTACAGTACAGGACCTACTACCCAGGACCTGGACAGTACAGGACCTACTACCCCAGGACCTACCAGGACCTACTACCCATACTACCTGGGACCTACTACCCAGGACCTACAGTACAGGACCTACAGTACAGGACCTACTACCCAGGACCTACAGTACAGGACCTACAGTACAGGACCTACTACCCAGGACCTACCGTACAGGACCTACAGTACAGGACCTACAGTACAGGACCTACTACCCAGGACCTACAGTACAGGACCTACAGTACAGGACCTACAGTACAGGACCTACCCAGGACCTACAGTACAGGACCTACTACCCAGGACCTACAGTACAGGACCTAGTACCCAGGACCTACAGGACCTACAGTATAGGACCTACTACAGGACCTACAGTACAGGACCTACTACCCAGGACCTACCGTACAGGACCTACAGTACAGGACCTACAGTACAGGACCTACAGTACAGGACCTACAGTACAGGACCTACAGTACAGGACCTACAGTACAGGACCTACTTTTACAGGACCTACAGTATAGGACCTACAGTACAGGACCTACTACCCAGGACCTACAGTACAGGACCTAGGACCGTACCTAGGACCTACCTAGTACAGGACCTACCGTACAGGACCTACAGTACAGGACCTACTACCCAGGACCTACAGTACAGGACCTACAGTACAGGACCTACAGTACAGGACCTACCGTACAGGACCTACAGTACAGGACCTACAGTACAGGACCTACAGTACAGGACCTACTACAGGACCTACCGTACAGGACCTACAGTACAGGACCTACAGGACCCAGGACCTACAGTACAGGACCTACAGTACAGGACCTACTACCCAGGACCTACAGTACAGGACCTACCGTACAGGACCTACAGTACAGGACCTACCGTACAGGACCTACAGTACAGGACCTACAGTACAGGACCTACAGTACAGGACCTACTACCCAGGACCTACCGTACAGGACCTACAGTACAGGACCTACTACCCAGGACCTACAGTACAGGACCTACAGGACCTACTACCCAGGACCTACAGGACCTACAGTACAGGACCTACTACCCAGGACCTACCGTACAGGACCTACAGGACCTACAGGACCTACAGGACCTACAGTACAGGACCTACAGTACAGGACCTACAGTACAGGACCTACACCCAGGACCTACCGTACAGGACCTACAGTACAGGACCTACTACCCAGGACCTACCGTACAGGACCTACAGTACAGGACCTACAGTACAGGACCTACAGTACAGGACCTACAGTACAGGACCTACTACCCAGGACCTACAGTACAGGACCTACAGTACAGGACCTACAGTACAGGACCTACCGTACAGGACCTACAGTACAGGACCTACAGTACAGGACCTACAGTACAGGACCTACAGTACAGGACCTACAGTACAGGACCTACTACACAGGACCTACCGTACAGGACCTATAGTACAGGACCTACTACCCAGGACCTATAGTACAGGACCTACAGTATATAACCTACAGTACAGGACCTACTACCCAGGACCTACAGTACAGGACCTACAGTACAGGACCTACAGTACCCAGGACCTACTACAGGACCTACAGGACCTACAGTACAGGACCTACTACAGGACCTACAGTACAGGACCTACAGTACAGGACCTACCGTACAGGACCTACAGTACAGGACCTACTACCCAGGACCTAAAGTACAGGACCTACAGTACAGGACCTACTTTTACAGGACCTACAGGACCTACAGTACAGGACCTACAGTACAGGACCTACAGTACAGGACCTACCGTACAGGACCTACAGTACAGGACCTACCGTACAGGACCTACAGTACAGGACCTACTACAGGACCTGCAGGGACCTACAGTACAGGACCTACAGTACAGGACCTACAGGGACCTACACCCACAGGACCTACAGTACAGGACCTACATACAGGACCTACAGTACAGGACCTACTACCTACCAGGACCTACAGTACAGGACCTACAGTACAGGACCTACAGTACAGGACCTACTACCCAGGACCTACAGTACAGGACCTACTACCCAGGACCTACAGTACAGGACCTACTACCCAGGACCTACAGTACAGGACCTACAGTACAGGACCTACAGTACAGGACCTACCGTACAGGACCTACCCAGGACCTACAGGACCTACCCAGGACCTACTACCAGGACCTACAGTACCAGGACCTACAGTACAGGACCTACAGGACCTACAGGACCTACTACCCAGGACCTACAGTACAGGACCTACAGTACAGGACCTACAGTACCCAGGACCTACAGTACAGGACCTACCGTACAGGACCTACCGTACAGGACCTACAGTACAGGACCTACCAGGACCTACTACCCAGGACCTACAGTACAGGACCTACAGGACCTACAGGACCTACAGTACAGGACCTACAGTACAGGACCTACTACCCAGGACCTACAGTACAGGACCTACAGTACAGGACCTACAGTACAGGACCTACCAGGACCTACAGTACAGGACCTACAGTACAGGACCTACAGTACAGGACCTACAGTACAGGACCTACAGTACAGGACCTACAGTACAGGACCTACAGTACAGGACCTACAGTACAGGACCTACAGTACAGGACCTACTACCCAGGACCTACAGTACAGGACCTACAGTACAGGACCTACCGTACAGGACCTACCGTACAGGACCTACAGTACAGGACCTACTGTACCTATGACCTACAGTACAGGACCTACTACCCAGGACCTACCGTACAGGACCTACAGTACAGGACCTACCGTACAGGACCTACAGTACAGGACCTACAGTACAGGACCTACCGTACAGGACCTACTACCTCAGGACCTACAGTACAGGACCTACATTACAGGACCTACAGTACAGGACCTACAGTACAGGACCTACTACCCAGGACCTACAGTACAGGACCTACTACAGGACCTACAGTACAGGACCTACAGTACAGGACCTACAGTACAGGACCTACTACCCAGGACCTACAGTACAGGACCTACCGTACAGGACCTACAGTACAGGACCTACAGTACAGGACCTACACCCAGGACCTACACCCAGGACCTACAGTACAGGACCTACTACCCAGGACCTACCGTACAGGACCTACAGTACAGGACCTACAGTACAGGACCTACCGTACAGGACCTACAGTACAGGACCTACTACCCAGGACCTACAGGACCTACAGTTCAGGACCTACAGGGACCTACAGTACAGGACCTACAGTACAGGACCTACCGTACAGGACCTACAGTACAGGACCTACAGGACCTACCGACCTACAGTACAGGACCTACCCAGGACCTACAGTACAGGACCTACTACCCAGGACCTACAGTACAGGACCTACAGTACAGGACCTACAGTACAGGACCTACCGTACAGGACCTACAGTACAGGACCTACAGTACAGGACCTACAGTACAGGACCTACTACCCAGGACCTACAGTACAGGACCTACAGTACAGGACCTACTACCCAGGACCTACAGTACAGGACCTACAGTACAGGACCTACAGTACCAGGACCTACAGTACAGGACCTACAGTACAGGACCTACAGTACAGGACCTACAGTACAGGACCTACAGTACAGGACCTACAGGACCTACCCAGGACCTACAGTACAGGACCTACTACCCAGGACCTACCGTACAGGACCTACAGTACAGGACCTACTACCCAGGACCTACCGTACAGGACCTACAGTACAGGACCTACTACCCAGGACCTACAGGACCTACAGTTCAGGACCTACAGTACAGGACCTACAGGACCTACAGGACCTACAGTACAGGACCTACCGTACAGGACCTACAGTACAGGACCTACCGTACAGGACCTACAGTACAGACCTACCGTACAGGACCTACAGTACAGGACCTACTACCCAGGACCTACAGTACAGGACCTACAGTACAGGACCTACAGTACAGGACCTACAGTACAGGACCTACAGTACAGGACCTACGTACAGGACCTACAGTACAGGACCTACTACCCAGGGACCTACAGGACCTACAGTACAGGACCTACTACCCAGGACCTACAGTACAGGACCTACAGTACAGGACCTACTACCCAGGACCTACAGTACAGGACCTACAGACCTACAGTACAGGACCTACAGTACAGGACCTACAGTACAGGACCTACAGTACAGGACCTAAAGTACAGGACCTACAGTACAGGACCTACAGTTTACAGGACCTACCGTACAGGACCTACAGTACAGGACCTACCGTACAGGACCTACAGTACAGGACCTACCGTACAGGACCTACAGTACAGGACCTACTACCTACAGTACAGGACCTACAGTACAGGACCTACTACCCAGTACAGGACCTACTAGGACCTACAGTACAGGACCTACTACCCAGGACCTACAGTACAGGACCTACTACCCAGGACCTACAGTACAGGACCTACTGTACAGGACCTACAGTACAGGACCTACCGTACAGGACCTACTACAGGACCTACTACCCAGGACCTACAGTACCCAGGACCTACTACCCTACTAGGACCTACAGGACCTAGTACAGGACCTACAGTACAGGACCTACTACCCAGGACCTACAGTACAGGACCTACAGTACAGGACCTACAGTACAGGACCTACCGTACAGGACCTACCGTACAGGACCTACAGTACAGGACCTACAGTACAGGACCTACAGTACAGGACCTACTACCCAGGACCTACAGTACAGGACCTACAGGACCTACAGTACAGGACCTACAGTACAGGACCTACAGTACAGGACCTACTACAGGACCTACAGTACAGGACCTACAGTACAGGACCTACAGTACAGGACCTACAGGACCTACTACAGGACCTACAGTACAGGACCTACAGTACAGGACCTACAGTACAGGACCTACAGTACAGGACCTACAGTACAGGACCTACCGTACAGGACCTACAGTACAGGACCTACAGTACAGGACCTACAGTACAGGACCTACAGTACCCAGGACCTACAGTACAGGACCTACAGTACAGGACCTACCGTACAGGACCTACAGTACAGGACCTACTACAGGACCTACAGTACAGGACCTACAGTACAGGACCTACTACCCAGGACCTACAGTACAGGACCTACAGTACAGGACCTACAGTACAGGACCTAGGACCTACAGTACAGGACCTACCGTACAGGACCTACAGTACAGGACCTACCATACAGGACCTACAGTACAGGACCTACAGTACAGGACCTACCGTACAGGACCTACTACCTAGGACCTACAGTACAGGACCTACTTTTACAGGACCTACAGTACAGGACCTACAGTACAGGACCTACAGTACAGGACCTACTACCCAGGACCTACAGTACAGGACCTACAGTACAGGACCTACAGTACAGGACCTACAGTACAGGACCTACTACCCAGGACCTACAGTACAGGACCTACTACCCAGGACCTACAGTACAGGACCTACAGTACAGGACCTACTACCCAGGACCTACAGTACAGGACCTACAGTACAGGACCTACTACCCAGGACCTACTACCCAGGACCTACAGTACAGGACCTACTTTTACAGGACCTACAGTACAGGACCTACAGTACAGGACCTACAGTACAGGACCTACAGTACAGGACCTACAGTACAGGACCTACAGTACAGGACCTACCGTACAGGACCTACAGTACAGGACCTACAGTACAGGACCTACTACCCAGGACCTACAGTACAGGACCTACAGTACAGGACCTACAGTACAGGACCTACCGTACAGGACCTACAGTACAGGACCTACAGTACAGGACCTACAGTACAGGACCTACTACCCAGGACCTACAGTACAGGACCTACAGTACAGGACCTACAGTACAGGACCTACAGTACAGGACCTACAGTACAGGACCTACAGTACCCAGGACCTACAGTACAGGACCTACAGTACAGGACCTACAGTACAGGACCTACAGTACAGGACCTACAGTACAGGACCTACAGTACAGGACCTACTACCCAGGACCTACAGTACAGGACCTACTACCCAGGACCTACAGTACAGGACCTACAGTACAGGACCTACAGTACAGGACCTACAGTACAGGACCTACAGTACCCAGGACCTACTACCCAGGACCTACAGTACAGGACCTACTACCCAGGACCTACAGTACAGGACCTACAGTACAGGACCTACAGTACAGGACCTACTACCCAGGACCTACCGTACAGGACCTACAGTACAGGACCTACTACCCAGGACCTACCGTACAGGACCTACAGTACAGGACCTACAGTACAGGACCTACAGTACAGGACCTACAGTACAGGACCTACAGTACAGGACCTACTACCCAAGACCTACCGTACAGGACCTACAGTACAGGACCTACTACCTACAGGGACCTACAGTACAGGACCTACAGTACAGGACCTACAGTACAGGACCTACAGTATAGGACCTACAGGGACCTACTACCCAGGACCTACAGTACAGGACCTACAGGACCTATATAACCTACAGTACAGGACCTACTACCAGGACCTACAGTACAGGACCTACAGTACAGGACCTACAGTACAGGACCTACTACCCAGGACCTACAGGACCTACAGTACAGGACCTACAGTACAGGACCTACCGTACAGGACCTACAGTACCCAGGACCTACTACCCAGGACCTACAGTACAGGACCTACAGTACAGGACCTAGGACCTACAGTACAGGACCTACAGTACAGGACCTACCGTACAGGACCTACCGTACAGGACCTACCGTACAGGACCTACAGTACAGGACCTACCGTACAGGACCTAGGACCTAAAGTACAGGACCTACAGTACAGGACCTACTTTTACAGGACCTACCCAGTACAGGACCTACAGTACAGGACCTAGGACAGGACCTACAGTACAGGACCTACAGTGCAGGACCTACAGTACAGGACCTACAGTACAGGACCTACAGTACAGGACCTACAGTGCAGGACCTACTACCCAGGACCTACTACCCATGACCTACAGTACAGGACCTACTACCCAGGACCTACAGTATAGGACCTACTACCCAGGACCTACAGTACAGGACCTACCGTACAGGACCTACAGTACAGGACCTACCAGTACAGGACCTACCGTACAGGACCTACTACCCAGGACCTACTACCCAGGACCTACTACCCAGGACCTACAGTACAGGACCTACAGTACAGGACCTACTACCCAGGACCTACAGTACAGGACCTACAGTACAGGACCTACTACCCAGGACCTACAGTACAGGACCTACAGTACAGGACCTACAGTACAGGACCTACAGTACAGGACCTACAGTACAGGACCTACTACCCAGGACCTACAGTACAGGACCTACAGTACAGGACCTACCGTACAGGACCTACAGGGACCTACTACCCAGGACCTACAGTACAGGACCTAGTACAGGACCTACAGTACAGGACCTACTTTTACAGGACCTACAGTACAGGACCTACAGTACAGGACCTACAGTACAGGACCTACCGTACAGGACCTACAGTACAGGACCTACAGTACAGGACCTACCGTACAGGACCTACAGTACAGGACCTACCGTACAGGACCTACAGTACAGGACCTACTACCCAGGACCTAAAGTACAGGACCTGCAGTACAGGACCTACTACAGGACCTAGTACAGGACCTACAGTACAGGACCTATCGTACATGACCTACAGTACAGGACCTACTACCCAGGACCTACTACAGGACCTACAGTACAGGACCTACAGTACAGGACCTACAGTACAGGACCTACAGTACAGGACCTACCGTACAGGACCTACAGTACAGGACCTACCGTACAGGACCTACAGTACAGGACCTACAGTACAGGACCTACTACCCAGGACCTACAGTACAGGACCTACAGGGACCTACCGTACAGGACCTACTACGTACAGGACCTACAGTACAGGACCTACAGTACAGGACCTACTACCCAGGACCTACCGTACAGGACCTACCGTACAGGACCTACAGTACAGGACCTACAGTACAGGACCTACTACCCAGGACCTACTACCCAGGACCTACAGTACAGGACCTACTACCCAGGACCTACAGTACAGGACCTACAGTACAGGACCTACTACCCAGGACCTACCGTACAGGACCTACAGTACAGGACCTACTACCCAGGACCTACTACCCAGGACCTACAGTACAGGACCTACTACCCAGGACCTACAGTACAGGACCTACAGTACAGGACCTACAGTACAGGACCTACTACCCAGGACCTACCGTACAGGACCTACAGTACAGGACCTACTACCCAGGACCTACCGTACAGGACCTACAGTACAGGACCTACAGTATATAACCTACAGTATAGGACCTACAGTACCCAGGACCTACAGTACAGGACCTACTACCCAAGACCTACAGTACAGGACCTACAGGACAGGACCTACAGTATATAACAGGACCTACAGTACAGGACCTACAGTACAGGACCTACTACCCAGGACCTACAGTACAGGACCTACAGTACAGGACCTACTACCCAGGACCTACAGTACAGGACCTACAGTATATAACCTACAGTACAGGACCTACAGTTTTACAGGACCTACAGTACAGGACCTACTACCCAGGACCTACCGTACAGGACCTACAGTACAGGACCTACAGTACAGGACCTACAGTACAGGACCTACAGTACCCAGGACCTACAGTATACAGTACAGGGCCTACAGTACAGGACCTACAGTATATAACCTACAGTATAGGACCTACAGTACAGGACCTACAGTACAGGACCTACTACCCAGGACCTACAGTACAGGACCTACAGTACAGGACCTACAGTACAGGACCTACTACCCAGGACCTACCGTACAGGACCTACTACCCAGGACCTACAGGACCTACATTACAGGACCTACTACCCAGGACCTACTACCCAGGACCTACAGTACAGGACCTACTACCCAGGACCTACCGTACAGGACCTACTACCCAGGACCTATAGTACAGGACCTACAGTATATAACCTACAGTACAGGACCTACTACCCAGGAACCGCAGTACAGGACCTACAGTACAGGACCTACTACCCAGGACCTACAGTACAGGACCTACTACCCATGACCTACCGTACAGGACCTACAGTACAGGACCTACAGTACAGGACCTACTACCCAGACCTACCATACAGGACCTACAGTACAGGACCTACTACCCAGGACCTATAGTACAGGACCTACAGTATATAACCTACAGTACAGGACCTACTACCCAGGACCTACCGTACAGGACCTACAGTACAGGACCTACAGTACAGGACCTACTACCCAGGACCTACAGTACAGGACCTACAGTACAGGACCTACAGTACAGGACCTACAGTGAGGACCTACTACCCAGGACCTACAGTACAGGACCTACAGTACAGGACCTACAGTACAGGACCTACCTACAGTACAGAACCTACTACCCAGGACCTACAGTACAGGACCTACTACCCAGGACCTACAGTACAGGACCTACTACCGGACCTACAGTACAGGACCTACAGTACAGGACCTACAGTACAGGACCTACAGTACAGGACCTACAGTAATTGACCTACCGTACAGGACCTACAGTACAGGACCTACAGTACAGGACCTACAGGATATAACCTACAGTACAGGACCTACTACCCAGGACCTACAGTACAGGACCTACAGTACAGGACCTACTACCCAAGACCTACCGTACAGGACCTATAGTACAGGACCTACTACCCAGGACCTATAGTACAGGACCTACAGTATATAACCTACAGTACAGGACCTACTACCCAGGACCTACAGTACAGGACCTACAGTACAGGACCTACAGTACAGGACCTACTACCCAGGACCTACCGTACAGGACCTACAGTACAGGACCTACAGTGGGACCTACTACCCAGGACCTACGGTACAGGACCTACAGTACAGGACCTACAGTACAGGACCTACAGTACAGGACCTACTACCCAGGACCTACAGTACAGGACCTACTACCCAGGACCTACAGTACAGGACCTACCGTACAGGACCTACAGTACAGGACCTACCGTACAGGACCTACAGTACAGGACCTACCGTACAGGACCTACAGTACAGGACCTACAGTAGGAACCTACAGTACAGGACCTACAGTACATGACCTACAGTACAGGACCTACAGTACAGGACCTACTACCCAGGACCTACAGTACAGGACCTACAGTACAGGACCTACTACCCAGGACCTACCGTACAGGACCTACAGTACAGGACCTACAGTACAGGACCTACAGTACAGGACCTACAGTTTTACAGGACCTACAGTACAGGACCTACTACCCAGGACCTACAGTATATACCTACAGTACAGGACCTACAGTACAGGACCTACAGTGCAGGACCTACAGTACAGGACCTACAGTACAGGACCTACAGTACAGGACCTACAGTATAGGACCTACAGTACAGGACCTACTTTTACAGGACCTACAGTACAGGACCTACAGTACAGGACCTACAGTACAGGACCTACAGTACAGGACCTACAGTACAGGACCTACCGTACAGGACCTACCGTACAGGACCTACAGTACAGGACCTAAAGTACAGGACCTGCAGTACAGGACCTACTTTACAGGACCTACCGTACAGGACCTACAGTACAGGACCTACTACCCAGGACCTACAGTACAGGACCTACAGTACAGGACCTACAGTACAGGACCTACAGTACAGGACCTACAGTACAGGACCTACAGTACAGGACCTACTACCCAGGACCTACAGTACAGGACCTACAGTACAGGACCTACAGTACAGGACCTACCGTACAGGACCTACAGTACAGGACCTACTACCCAGGACCTACTACCCAGGACCTACAGTACAGGACCTACAGTACAGGACCTACTACACAGGACCTACCGTACAGGACCTACAGTACAGGACCTACTACCCAGGACCTACAGTACAGGACCTACAGTACAGGACCTACTACCCAGGACCTACAGTACAGGACCTACTACCCAGGACCTACAGTACAGGACCTACCGTACAGGACCTACAGTACAGGACCTACTACCCAGGACCTACAGTACAGGACCTACAGTACAGGACCTACTACCCAGGACCTACAGTACAGGACCTACAGTACAGGACCTACAGTACAGGACCTACAGTACAGGACCTACAGTACAGGACCTACCGTACAGGACCTACAGTACAGGACCTACTACCCAGGACCTACAGTACAGGACCTACTACAGGACCTACCGTACAGGACCTACCGTACAGGACCTACAGTACAGGACCTACGTACAGGACCTACAGTACAGGACCTACTACCCAGGACCTACCGTACAGGACCTACAGTACAGGACCTACAGTACAGGACCTACAGTACAGGACCTACAGTACAGGACCTACCGTACAGGACCTACTACCTAGGACCTACAGTACAGGACCTACTTTTACAGGACCTACAGTACAGGACCTACTACCCAGGACCTACAGTGCAGGACCTACAGTACAGGACCTACAGTACAGGACCTACAGTACAGGACCTACTACAGGACCTACCGTACAGGACCTACCGTACAGGACCTACAGTACAGGACCTACAGTACAGGACCTACTACCCAGGACCTACAGTACAGGACCTACTACCCAGGACCTACAGTACAGGACCTACTACCCAGGACCTACAGTACAGGACCTACAGTACAGGACCTACTACCCAGGACCTACCGTACAGGACCTACCGTACAGGACCTACTACCCAGGACCTACTACCCAGGACCTACTACCCAGGACCTACCGTACAGGACCTACAGTACAGGACCTACAGTATAGGACCTACTACCCAGGACCTACAGTACAGGACCTACAGTACAGGACCTACTACCCAAGACCTACCGTACAGGACCTACAGTACAGGACCTACAGTATATAACCTACAGTATAGGACCTACAGTACAGGACCTACAGTACAGGACCTACTACCCAAGACCTACCGTACAGGACCTACAGTACAGGACCTACTACCCAGGACCTACAGTACAGGACCTACAGTACAGGACCTACTACCCAGGACCTACAGTACAGGACCTACTACCCAGGACCTACAGTACAGGACCTACAGTACAGGACATACTACCCAAGACCTACCGTACAGGACCTATAGTACAGGACCTACTACCCAGGACCTATAGTACAGGACCTACAGTATATAACCTACAGTACAGGACCTACTACCCAGGAACCACAGTACAGGACCTACAGTATAGGACCTACTACCCAGGACCTACCGTACAGGACCTACAGTACAGGACCTACTACCCAGGACCTACCGTACAGGACCTACAGTACAGGACCTACTACCCAGGACCTACAGTACAGGACCTACTACCCAGGACCTACAGTACAGGACCTACTACCCAGGACCTACCGTACAGGACCTATAGTACAGGACCTACTACCCAGGACCTATAGTACAGGACCTACAGTACAGGACCTACAGTACAGGACCTACTACCCAGGACCTACCGTACAGGACCTACAGTACAGGACCTACAGTACAGGACCTACTACAGGACCTACAGTACAGGACCTACTACCCAGGACCTACAGTACAGGACCTACCCCACAGGACCTACAGGACCTACAGTACAGGACCTACCGTACAGGACCTAGGACCTACTACCCAGGACCTACAGTACAGGACCTACAGTACAGGACCTACTACCCAGGACCTACAGTACAGGACCTACAGTACAGGACCTACAGTACAGGACCTACCGTACAGGACCTACAGTACAGGACCTACCGTACAGGACCTACAGTACAGGACCTACTACCCAGGACCTAAAGTACAGGACCTACAGTACAGGACCTACTTTTACAGGACCTACAGTACAGGACCTACAGTACAGGACCTACCGTACAGGACCTACAGTACAGGACCTACCGTAGAGGACCTACAGTACAGGACCTACCGTACAGGACCTACAGTACAGGACCTAAAGTACAGGACCTGCAGTACAGGACCTACTTTTACAGGACCTACCGTACAGGACCTACAGTACAGGACCTACCGTACAGCATCCTACAGTACAGGACCTACCGTACAGGACCTACAGTACAGGACCTATCGTACAGGACCTACAGTACAGGACCTGCAGTACAGGACGTACCGTACAGGACCTACAGTACAGGACCTACTACCCAGGACCTAAAGTACAGGACCTACAGTATAGGACCTACTACCCAGGACCTACCGTACAGGACCTACAGTACAGGACCTACTACCCAGGACCTACCGTACAGGACCTACAGTACAGGACCTACTACCCAGGACCTACAGTACAGGACCTACTACCCAGGACCTACAGTACAGGACCTACTACCCAAGACCTACCGTACAGGACCTATAGTACAGGACCTACTACCCAGGACCTATAGTACAGGACCTACAGTACAGGACCTACAGTACAGGACCTACAGTACAGGACCTACTACCCAGGACCTACCGTACAGGACCTACAGTACAGGACCTACAGTACAGGACCTACAGTACAGGACCTACCGTACAGGACCTACAGTACAGGACCTACTACCCAGGACCTACAGTACAGGACCTACTACCCAGGACCTACAGTACAGGACCTACCCCACAGGACCTACAGTACAGGACCTACCGTACAAGACCTACAGTACAGGACCTACTACCCAGGACCTACCGTACAGGACCTACAGTACAGGACCTACTACCCAGGACTTACAGTACAGGACCTACAGTACAGGACCTACAGTACAGGACCTACCGTACAGGACCTACAGTACAGGACCTACCGTACAGGACCTACAGTACAGGACCTACTACCCAGGACCTAAAGTACAGGACCTACAGTACAGGACCTACTTTTACAGGACCTACAGTACAGGACCTACAGTACAGGACCTACAGTACAGGACCTACCGTACAGGACCTACAGTACAGGACCTACCGTACAGGACCTACAGTACAGGACCTACCGTACAGGACCTACAGTACAGGACCTAAAGTACAGGACGTGCAATACAGGACCTACTTTTACAGGACCTACCGTACAGGACCTACAGTACAGGACCTACCGTACAGGACCTACAGTACAGGACCTACCGTACAGGACCTACAGTACAGGACCTACGTACAGGACCTACAGTACAGGACCTGCAGTACAGGACCTACCGTACAGGACCTACAGTACAGGACCTACTACCCAGGACCTAAAGTACAGGACCTACAGTACAGGACCTACTTTTACAGGACCTACAGTACAGGACCTACAGTACAGGACCTACAGTACAGGACCTACAGTACAGGACCTACAGTACAGGACCTACCGTACAGGACCTACAGTACAGGACCTACCGTACAGGACCTACAGTACAGGACCTACAGTACAGGACCTGCAGTACAGGACCTACTTTTACAGGACCTACCGTACAGGACCTACAGTACAGGACCTACCGTACAGGACCTACAGTACAGGACCTACCGTACAGGACCTACAGTACAGGACCTACAGTACAGGACCTACAGTACAGGACCTACAGTACAGGACCTACCGTACAGGACCTACCGTACAGGACCTACAGTACAGGACCTACGTACAGGACCTACAGTACAGGACCTACTACCCAGGACCTACAGTACAGGACCTACTACCCAGGACCTACAGTACAGGACCTACTACCCAGGACCTACAGGGACCTACTACCCAGGACCTACTGTACAGGACCTACAGTACAGTACCTACAGTACAGGACCTACCGTACAGGACCTACTACAGGACCTACTACCCAGGACCTACTACCCAGGACCTACTACCCAGGACCTACAGTACCCAGGACCTACAGTACAGGACCTACTACCCAGGACCTACAGTACAGGACCTACTACCCAGGACCTACAGTACAGGACCTACCGTACAGGACCTACAGTACAGGACCTACTACCCAGGACCTACAGTACAGGACCTACAGTACAGGACCTACAGTACAGGACCTACAGTACAGGACCTACTACCCAGGACCTACAGTACAGGACCTACAGTACAGGACCTACAGTACAGGACCTACAGTACAGGACCTACAGTACAGGACCTACAGTACAGGACCTACAGTACAGGACCTACCGTACAGGACCTACCGTACAGGACCTACAGTACAGGACCTACAGTACAGGACCTACCGTACAGGACCTACTACCCAGGACCTACTACCCAGGACCTACAGTACAGGACCTACAGTACAGGACCTACAGTACAGGACCTACAGTACAGGACCTACAGTACAGGACCTATCGTACATGACCTACAGTACAGGACCTACTACCCAGGACCTACAGTACAGGACCTACAGTACAGGACCTACTACCCAGGACCTACAGTACAGGACCTACTACAGGACGTACAGGGACCTACAGTACAGGACCTACCGTACAGGACCTACAGTACAGGACCTACCGTACAGGACCTACAGGGACCTACCGTACAGGACCTACAGTACAGGACCTACTACCCAGGACCTACAGTACAGGACCTACAGTACAGGACCTACACAGGACCTACAGTACAGGACCTACAGTACAGGACCTACTACCCAGGACCTACCCTACAGTACAGGACCTACAGTACAGGACCTACAGTACAGGACCTACAGTACAGGACCTACTACCCAGGACCTACAGTACAGGACCTACCTTACAGGACCTACAGTACAGGACCTACAGTACAGGACCTACAGTACAGGACCTACAGTACAGGACCTACCGTACAGGACCTACAGTACAGGACCTACCGTACAGGACCTACAGTACAGGACCTACTACCCAGGACCTACAGTACAGGACCTACAGTACAGGACCTACCGTACAGGACCTACAGTACAGGACCTACCGTACAGGACCTAGGACCTACAGTACAGGACCTACTACAGGACCTACAGTACAGGACCTACTACCCAGGACCTACAGTACAGGACCTACAGTACAGGACCTACTACCCAGGACCTACAGTACAGGACCTACAGTACAGGACCTACAGTACAGGACCTACCGTACAGGACCTACTACCCAGGACCTACAGTACAGGACCTACTACCCAGGACCTACCGTACAGGACCTACAGTACAGGACCTACTACCCAGGACCTACCGTACAGGACCTACAGTACAGGACCTACTACCCAGGACCTACAGTACAGGACCTACAGTACAGGACCTACTACCCAGGACCTACCGTACAGGACCTACAGTACAGGACCTACTACCCAGGACCTACCGTACAGGACCTACAGTACAGGACCTACTACCCAGGACCTACAGTACAGGACCTACTACCCAGGACCTACAGTACAGGACCTACTACCCAAGACCTACCGTACAGGACCTATAGTACAGGACCTACTACCCAGGACCTATAGTACAGGACCTACAGTACAGGACCTACAGTACAGGACCTACAGTACAGGACCTACTACCCAGGACCTACCGTACAGGACCTACCGTACAGGACCTACAGTACAGGACCTACAGTACAGGACCTACAGTACAGGACCTACCGTACAGGACCTACAGTACAGGACCTACTACCCAGGACCTACAGTACAGGACCTACTACCCAGGACCTACAGTACAGGACCTACCCCACAGGACCTACAGTACAGGACCTACAGTACAGGACCTACAGTACAGGACCTACTACCCAGGACCTACCGTACAGGACCTACAGTACAGGACCTACTACCCAGGACTTACAGTACAGGACCTACAGTACAGGACCTACAGTACAGGACCTACCGTACAGGACCTACAGTACAGGACGTACCGTACAGGACCTACAGTACAGGACCTACTACCCAGGACCTAAAGTACAGGACCTACAGTACAGGACCTACTTTTACAGGACCTACAGTACAGGACCTACAGTACAGGACCTACAGTACAGGACCTACCGTACAGGACCTACAGTACAGGACCTACCGTACAGGACCTACAGTACAGGACCTACCGTACAGGACCTACAGTACAGGACCTAAAGTACAGGACGTGCAATACAGGACCTACTTTTACAGGACCTACCGTACAGGACCTACAGTACAGGACCTACCGTACAGGACCTACAGTACAGGACCTACCGTACAGGACCTACAGTACAGGACCTATCGTACAGGACCTACAGTACAGGACCTGCAGTACAGGACGTACCGTACAGGACCTACAGTACAGGACCTACTACCCAGGACCTAAAGTACAGGACCTACAGTACAGGACCTACTTTTACAGGACCTACAGTACAGGACCTACAGTACAGGACCTACAGTACAGGACCTACCGTACAGGACCTACAGTACAGGACCTACCGTACAGGACCTACAGTACAGGACCTACCGTACAGGACCTACAGTACAGGACCTAAAGTACAGGACCTGCAGTACAGGACCTACTTTTACAGGACCTACCGTACAGGACCTACAGTACAGGACCTACCGTACAGGACCTACAGTACAGGACCTACCGTACAGGACCTACAGTACAGGACCTATCGTACAGGACCTACAGTACAGGACCTGCAGTACAGGACCTACCGTACAGGACCTACCGTACAGGACCTACAGTACAGGACCTATCGTACATGACCTACAGTACAGGACCTACTACCCAGGACCTACAGTACAGGACCTACTACCCAGGACCTACAGTACAGGACCTACTACCCAGGACCTACAGTACAGGACCTACTACCCAGGACCTACTGTACAGGACCTACAGTACAGTACCTACAGTACAGGACCTACCGTACAGGACCTACTACCCAGGACCTACTACCCAGGACCTACTACTCAGGACCTACTACCCAGGACCTACAGTACAGGACCTACAGTACAGGACCTACTACCCAGGACCTACAGTACAGGACCTACTACCCAGGACCTACCGTACAGGACCTAACGTACAGGACCTACAGTACAGGACCTACAGTACAGGACCTACTACCCAGGACCTACCGTACAGGACCTACCGTACAGGACCTACAGTACAGGACCTACAGTACAGGACCTACTACCCAGGACCTACAGTACAGGACCTAAAGTACAGGACCTACAGTACAGGACCTACTTTTACAGGACCTACAGTACAGGACCTACAGTACAAGACCTACAGTACAGGACCTACCGTACAGGACCTACAGTACAGGACCTACCGTACAGGACCTACAGTACAGGACCTACCGTACAGGACCTACTACCCAGGACCTACTACCCAGGACCTAAAGTACAGGACCTGCAGTACAGGACCTACCGTACAGGACCTACCGTACAGGACCTACAGTACAGGACCTATCGTACATGACCTACAGTACAGGACCTACTACCCAGGACCTACCGTACAGGACCTACAGTACAGGACCTACTACCCAGGACCTACAGTACAGGACCTACAGTACAGGACGTACAGTACAGGACCTACAGTACAGGACCTACCGTACAGGACCTACAGTACAGGACCTACCGTACAGGACCTACAGTACAGGACCTACCGTACAGGACCTACAGTACAGGACCTACTACCCAGGACCTACAGTACAGGACCTACCGTACAGGACCTAACGTACAGGACCTACAGTACAGGACCTACAGTACAGGACCTACTACCCAGGACCTACCGTACAGGACCTACCGTACAGGACCTACAGTACAGGACCTACAGTACAGGACCTACTACCCAGGAACTACAGTACAGGACCTACTTTTACAGGACCTACAGTACAGGACCTACAGTACAGGACCTACCGTACAGGACCTACAGTACAGGACCTACCGTACAGGACCTACAGTACAGGACCTACCGTACAGGACCTACAGTACAGGACCTACTACCCAGGACCTAAAGTACAGGACCTGCAGTACAGGACCTACCGTACAGGACCTACAGTACAGGACCTATCGTACATGACCTACAGTACAGGACCTACTACCCAGGACCTACCGTACAGGACCTACAGTACAGGACCTACTACCCAGGACCTACAGTACAGGACCTACAGTACAGGACCTACTACCCAGGACCTACAGTACAGGACCTACAGTACAGGACCTACAGTACAGGACCTACCGTACAGGACCTACAGTACAGGACCTACTACCCAGGACCTACAGTACAGGACCTACTACCCAGGACCTACCGTACAGGACCTACAGTACAGGACCTACTACCCAGGACCTACCGTACAGGACCTACAGTACAGGACCTACTACCCAGGACCTACTACCCAGGACCTACAGTTCAGGACCTACTACCCAGGACCTACCGTACAGGACCTACAGTACAGGACCTACAGTACAGGACCTACTACCCAAGACCTACCGTACAGGACCTAGAGTACAGGACCTACTACCCAAGACCTACCGTACAGGACCTACAGTACAGGACCTACAGTATATAACCTACAGTATAGGACCTACAGTACAGGACCTACAGTACAGGACCTACTACCCAAGACCTACCGTACAGGACCTACAGTACAGGACCTACAGTATATAACCTACAGTATAGGACCTACAGTACAGGACCTACAGTACAGGACCTACAGTATATAACCTACAGTATAGGACCTACAGTGCAGGACCTACTACAAAAAGACCTACCGTACAGGACCTATAGTACAGGACCTACTACCCAGGACCTATAGTACAGGACCTACAGTATATAACCTACAGTACAGGACCTACTACCCAGGACCTACAGTACAGGACCTACAGTACAGGACCTACAGTACAGGACCTACTACCCAGGACCTACCGTACAGGACCTACAGTACAGGACCTACCGTACAGGACCTACAGTACAGGACCTACAGTACAGGACGTACCGTACAGGACCTACAGTACAGGACCTACTACCCAGGACCTAAAGTACAGGACCTACAGTACAGGACCTACTTTTACAGGACCTACAGTACAGGACCTACAGTACAGGACCTACAGTACAGGACCTACCGTACAGGACCTACAGTACAGGACCTACCGTACAGGACCTACAGTACAGGACCTACCGTACAGGACCTACAGTACAAGACCTAAAGTACAGGACCTGCAGTACAGGACCTACTTTTACAGGACCTCCCGTACAGGACCTACAGTACAGGACCTACCGTACAGGACCTACTACCCAGGACCTACCGTACAGGACCTACAGTACAGGACCTACTACCCAGGACCTACAGTACAGGACCTACAGTACAGGACCTACTACCCAGGACCTACAGTACAGGACCTACAGTACAGGACCTACCGTACAGGACCTACAGTACAGGACCTACCGTACAGGACCTACAGTACAGGACCTACCGTACAGGACCTACAGTACAGGACCTACTACCCAGGACCTACAGTACAGGACCTACCGTACAGGACCTAACGTACAGGACCTACAGTACAGGACCTACAGTACAGGACCTACTACCCAGGACCTACCGTACAGGACCTACCGTACAGGACCTACAGTACAGGACCTACTACCCAGGAACTACAGTACAGGACCTAAAGTACAGGACCTACAGTACAGGACCTACTTTTACAGGACCTACAGTACAGGACCTACAGTACAGGACCTACCGTACAGGACCTACAGTACAGGACCTACCGTACAGGACCTACAGTACAGGACCTACCGTACAGGACCTACAGTACAGGACCTACTACCCAGGACCTAAAGTACAGGACCTGCAGTACAGGACCTACCGTACAGGACCTACCGTACAGGACCTACAGTACAGGACCTATCGTACATGACCTACAGTACAGGACCTACTACCCAGGACCTACCGTACAGGACCTACAGTACAGGACCTACTACCCAGGACCTACAGTACAGGACCTACAGTACAGGACCTACTACCCAGGACCTACAGTACAGGACCTACAGTACAGGACCTACAGTACAGGACCTACCGTACAGGACCTACAGTACAGGACCTACTACCCAGGACCTACAGTACAGGACCTACTACCCAGGACCTACCGTACAGGACCTACAGTACAGGACCTACTACCCAGGACCTACCGTACAGGACCTACAGTACAGGACCTACTACCCAGGACCTACTACCCAGGACCTACAGTTCAGGACCTACTACCCAGGACCTACCGTACAGGACCTACAGTACAGGACCTACAGTACAGGACCTACAGTACAGGACATACAGTACAGGACCTACTACCCAAGACCTACCGTACAGGACCTAGAGTACAGGACCTACTACCCAAGACCTACCGTACAGGACCTACAGTACAGGACCTACAGTATCTAACCTACAGTATAGGACCTACAGTACAGGACCTACAGTACAGGACCTACTACCCAAGACCTACCGTACAGGACCTACAGTACAGGACCTACAGTATATAACCTACAGTATAGGACCTACAGTACAGGACCTACAGTACAGGACCTACAGTATATAACCTACAGTATAGGACCTACAGTGCAGGACCTACTACCCAAGACCTACCGTACAGGACCTATAGTACAGGACCTACTACCCAGGACCTATAGTACAGGACCTACAGTATATAACCTACAGTACAGGACCTACTACCCAGGACCTACAGTACAGGACCTACAGTACAGGACCTACTACCCAGGACCTACCGTACAGGACCTACAGTACAGGACCTACCGTACAGGACCTACAGTACAGGACCTACAGTACAGGACGTACCGTACAGGACCTACAGTACAGGACCTACTACCCAGGACCTAAAGTACAGGACCTACAGTACAGGACCTACTTTTACAGGACCTACAGTACAGGACCTACAGTACAGGACCTACAGTACAGGACCTACCGTACAGGACCTACAGTACAGGACCTACCGTACAGGACCTACAGTACAGGACCTACCGTACAGGACCTACAGTACAGGACCTAAAGTACAGGACCTGCAGTACAGGACCTACTTTTACAGGACCTACAGTACAGGACCTAGGACCTACCGTACAGGACCTACAGTACAGGACCTACCGTACAGGACCTACAGTACAGGACCTATCGTACAGGACCTACAGTACAGGACCTACAGTACAGGACCTACTACCCAGGACCTACTACCCAGGACCTACAGTACAGGACCTACTACCCAGGACCTACAGTACAGGCCCTACTACCCAGGACCTACTGTACAGGACCTACAGTACAGTACCTACAGTACAGGACCTACCGTACAGGACCTACCGTACAGGACCTACTACCCAGGACCTACTACCCAGGACCTACTACCCAGGACCTACAGTACAGGACCTACAGTACAGGACCTACTACCCAGGACCTACAGTACAGGACCTACAGTACAGGACCTACTACCCAGGACCTACCGTACAGGACCTACCGTACAGGACCTAACGTACAGGACCTACAGTACAGGACCTACAGTACAGGACCTACTACCCAGGACCTACCGTACAGGACCTACCGTACAGGACCTACAGTACAGGACCTACAGTACAGGACCTACTACCCAGGACCTACAGTACAGGACCTAAAGTACAGGACCTACAGTACAGGACCTACTTTTACAGGACCTACAGTACAGGACCTACAGTACAGGACCTACCGTACCCAGACCTACCGTACAGGACCTACAGACAGGACCTACAGTACAGGACCTACCGTACAGGACCTACAGTACAGGACCTACCGTACAGGACCTACAGTACAGGAACTACTACCCAGGACCTAAAGTACAGGACCTGCAGTACAGGACCTACCGTACAGGACCTACCGTACAGGACCTACAGTACAGGACCTATTGTACATGACCTACAGTACAGGACCTACTACCCAGGACCTACCGTACAGGACCTACAGTACAGGACCTACAGTACAGGACGTACAGTACAGGACCTACAGTACAGGACCTACCGTACAGGACCTACCGTACAGGACCTACCGTACAGGACCTACAGTACAGGACCTACCGTACAGGACCTACAGTACAGGACCTACTACCCAGGACCTACAGTACAGGACCTACCGTACAGGACCTAACGTACAGGACCTACAGTACAGGACCTACAGTACAGGACCTACTACCCAGGACCTACCGTACAGGACCTACCGTACAGGACCTACAGTACAGGACCTACAGTACAGGACCTACTACCCAGGACCTACTACCCAGGACCTACAGTACAGGACCTACTACCCAGGACCTACCGTACAGGACCTACAGTACAGGACCTACTACCCAGGACCTACCGTACAGGACCTACAGTACAGGACCTACTACCCAGGACCTACTACCCAGGACCTACAGTTCAGGACCTACTTTTACAGGACCTACAGTACAGGACCTACAGTACAGGACCTACCGTACAGGACCTACAGTACAGGACCTACCGTACAGGACCTACAGTACAGGACCTACCGTACAGGACCTACAGTACAGGACCTACTACCCAGGACCTAAAGTACAGGACCTGCAGTACAGGACCTACCGTACAGGACCTACCGTACAGGACCTACAGTACAGGACCTATCGTACATGACCTACAGTACAGGACCTACTACCCAGGACCTACCGTACAGGACCTACAGTACAGGACCTACTACCCAGGACCTACAGTACAGGACCTACAGTACAGGACCTACTACCCAGGACCTACAGTACAGGACCTACAGTACAGGACCTACAGTACAGGACCTACCGTACAGGACCTACAGTACAGGACCTAAAGTACAGGACCTGCAGTACAGGACCTACTTTTACAGGACCTACCGTACAGGACCTACAGTACAGGACCTACCGTACAGGACCTACAGTACAGGACCTACAGTACAGGACCTACAGTACAGGACCTACAGTACAGGACCTACAGTACAGGACCTACAGTACAGGACCTACTACCCAGGACCTACTACCCAGGACCTACAGTACAGGACCTACTACCCAGGACCTACAGTACAGGCCCTACTACCCAGGACCTACTGTACAGGACCTACAGTACAGTACCTACAGTACAGGACCTACCGTACAGGACCTACCGTACAGGACCTACTACCCAGGACCTACTACCCAGGACCTACTACCCAGGACCTACAGTACAGGACCTACAGTACAGGACCTACTACCCAGGACCTACAGTACAGGACCTACAGTACAGGACCTACCGTACAGGACCTACCGTACAGGACCTACCGTACAGGACCTACAGTACAGGACCTACAGTACAGGACCTACTACCCAGGACCTACCGTACAGGACCTACCGTACAGGACCTACAGTACAGGACCTACAGTACAGGACCTACTACCCAGGACCTACAGTACAGGACCTAAAGTACAGGACCTACAGTACAGGACCTACTTTTACAGGACCTACAGTACAGGACCTACAGTACAGGACCTACCGTACAGGACCTACCGTACAGGACCTACAGTACAGGACCTACCGTACAGGACCTACAGTACAGGACCTACCGTACAGGACCTACAGTACAGGAACTACTACCCAGGACCTAAAGTACAGGACCTGCAGTACAGGACCTACCGTACAGGACCTACCGTACAGGACCTACAGTACAGGACCTATTGTACATGACCTACAGTACAGGACCTACTACCCAGGACCTACCGTACAGGACCTACAGTACAGGACCTACAGTACAGGACGTACAGTACAGGACCTACAGTACAGGACCTACCGTACAGGACCTACCGTACAGGACCTACCGTACAGGACCTACAGTACAGGACCTACCGTACAGGACCTACAGTACAGGACCTACTACCCAGGACCTACAGTACAGGACCTACCGTACAGGACCTAACGTACAGGACCTACAGTACAGGACCTACAGTACAGGACCTACTACCCAGGACCTACCGTACAGGACCTACCGTACAGGACCTACAGTACAGGACCTACAGTACAGGACCTACTACCCAGGACCTACTACCCAGGACCTACAGTACAGGACCTACTACCCAGGATCTACCGTACAGGACCTACAGTACAGGACCTACTACCCAGGACCTACCGTACAGGACCTACAGTACAGGACCTACTACCCAGGACCTACTACCCAGGACCTACAGTTCAGGACCTACTTTTACAGGACCTACAGTACAGGACCTACAGTACAGGACCTACCGTACAGGACCTACAGTACAGGACCTACCGTACAGGACCTACAGTACAGGACCTACCGTACAGGACCTACAGTACAGGACCTACTACCCAGGACCTAAAGTACAGGACCTGCAGTACAGGACCTACCGTACAGGACCTACCGTACAGGACCTACAGTACAGGACCTATCGTACATGACCTACAGTACAGGACCTACTACCCAGGACCTACCGTACAGGACCTACAGTACAGGACCTACTACCCAGGACCTACAGTACAGGACCTACAGTACAGGACCTACTACCCAGGACCTACAGTACAGGACCTACAGTACAGGACCTACAGTACAGGACCTACAGTACAGGACCTACCGTACAGGACCTACAGTACAGGACCTACTACCCAGGACCTACAGTACAGGACCTACTACCCAGGACCTACCGTACAGGACCTACAGTACAGGACCTACTACCCAGGACCTACCGTACAGGACCTACAGTACAGGACCTACTACCCAGGACCTACTACCCAGGACCTACAGTTCAGGACCTACTACCCAGGACCTACCGTACAGGACCTACAGTACAGGACCTACAGTACAGGACCTACTACCCAAGACCTACCGTACAGGACCTAGAGTACAGGACCTACTACCCAAGACCTACCGTACAGGACCTACAGTACAGGACCTACAGTATATAACCTACAGTATAGGACCTACATTACAGGACCTACAGTACAGGACCTACTACCCAAGACCTACCGTACAGGACCTACAGTACAGGACCTACAGTATATAACCTACAGTATAGGACCTACAGTACAGGACCTACAGTACAGGACCTACAGTATATAACCTACAGTATAGGACCTACAGTACAGGACCTACTACCCAGGACCTATAGTACAGGACCTACAGTATATAACCTACAGTACAGGACCTACTACCCAGGACCTACAGTACAGGACCTACAGTACAGGACCTACAGTACAGGACCTACTACCCAGGACCTACCGTACAGGACCTACAGTACAGGACCTACAGTACAGGACGTACCGTACAGGACCTACAGTACAGGACCTACTACCCAGGACCTAAAGTACAGGACCTACAGTACAGGACCTACTTTTACAGGACCTACAGTACAGGACCTACAGTACAGGACCTACCGTACAGGACCTACCGTACAGGACCTACCGTACAGGACCTACAGTACAGGACCTACCGTACAGGACCTACAGTACAGGACCTAAAGTACAGGACCTGCAGTACAGGACCTACTTTTACAGGACCTACCGTACAGGACCTACAGTACAGGACCTACCGTACAGGACCTACAGTACAGGACCTACCGTACAGGACCTACAGTACAGGACCTATCGTACAGGACCTACAGTACAGGACCTACAGTACAGGACCTACTACCCAGGACCTACTACCCAGGACCTACAGTACAGGACCTACTACCCAGGACCTACAGTACAGGACCTACTACCCAGGACCTACTGTACAGGACCTACAGTACAGTACCTACAGTACAGGACCTACCATACAGGACCTACCGTACAGGACCTACTACCCAGGACCTACTACCCAGGACCTACTACCCAGGACCTACAGTACAGGACCTACAGTACAGGACCTACTACCCAGGACCTACAGTACAGGACCTACAGTACAGGACCTACTACCCAGGACCTACAGTACAGGACCTACCGTACAGGACCTAACGTACAGGACCTACAGTACAGGACCTACAGTACAGGACCTACTACCCAGGACCTACCGTACAGGGTCTACCGTACAGGACCTACCGTACAGGACCTACAGTACAGGACCTACTACCCAGGACCTACAGTACAGGACCTAAAGTACAGGACCTACAGTACAGGACCTACTTTTACAGGACCTACAGTACAGGACCTACAGTACAGGACCTACAGTACAGGACCTACCGTACAGGACCTACCGTACAGGACCTACAGTACAGGACCTACCGTACAGGACCTACAGTACAGGACCTACCGTACAGGACCTACAGTACAGGAACTACTACCCAGGACCTAAAGTACAGGACCTGCAGTACAGGACCTACCGTACAGGACCTACCGTACAGGACCTACAGTACAGGACCTATCGTACATGACCTACAGTACAGGACCTACTACCCAGGACCTACCGTACAGGACCTACAGTACAGGACCTACAGTACAGGACGTACAGTACAGGACCTACAGTACAGGACCTACCGTACAGGACCTACCGTACAGGACCTACCGTACAGGACCTACAGTACAGGACCTACAGTACAGGACCTACTACCCAGGACCTACAGTACAGGACCTACAATACAGGACCTACCGTACAGGACCTAACGTACAGGACCTACAGTACAGGACCTACAGTACAGGACCTACTACCCAGGACCTACCGTACAGGACCTACCGTACAGGACCTACAGTACAGGACCTACAGTACAGGACCTACTACCCAGGACCTACTACCCAGGACCTACAGTACAGGACCTACTACCCAGGACCTACCGTACAGGACCTACAGTACAGGACCTACTACCCAGGACCTACCGTACAGGACCTACAGTACAGGACCTACTACCCAGGACCTACTACCCAGGACCTACAGTTCAGGACCTACTACCCAGGACCTACCGTACAGGACCTACAGTACAGGACCTACAGTACAGGACCTACTACCCAAGACCTACCGTACAGGACCTAGAGTACAGGACCTACTACCCAAGACCTACCGTACAGGACCTACAGTACAGGACCTACAGTATATAACCTACAGTATAGGACCTACAGTACAGGACCTACAGTACAGGACCTACTACCCAAGACCTACCGTACAGGACCTACAATACAGGACCTACAGTATATAACCTACAGTATATAACCTACAGTACAGGACCTACAGTACAGGACCTACTACCCAGGACCTACAGTACAGGACCTACAGTACAGGACCTACTACCCAGGACCTACCGTACAGGACCTACAGTATATAACCTACAGTACAGGACCTAGTTTTACAGGACCTACAGTACAGGACCTACTACCCAGGACCTACCGTACAGGACCTACAGTATATAACCTACAGTATAGGACCTACAGTACAGGACCTACAGTACAGGACCTACAGTATATAACCTACAGTACAGGGCCTACAGTACAGGACCTACAGTATATAACCTACAGTATAGGACCTACAGTACAGGACCTACAGTACAGGACCTACTACCCAGGACCTACCGTACAGGACCTACAGTACAGGACCTACAGTACAGGACCTACTACCCAGGACCTACCGTACAGGACCTACTACCCAGGACCTACTACCCAGGACCTACATTACAGGACCTACTACCCAGGACCTACTACCCAGGACCTACAGTACAGGACCTACTACCCAGGACCTACCGTACAGGACCTACTACCCAGGACCTATAGTACAGGACCTACAGTATATAACCTACAGTACAGAACCTACTACCCAGGAACCGCAGTACAGGACCTACAGTATAGGACCTACTACCCAGGACCTACAGTACAGGACCTACTACCCATGACCTACCGTACAGGACCTACAGTACAGGACCTACAGTACAGGACCTACTACCCAAGACCTACCATACAGGACCTATAGTACAGGACCTACTACCCAGGACCTATAGTACAGGACCTACAGTATATAACCTACAGTACAGGACCTACTACCCAGGACCTACCGTACAGGACCTACAGTACAGGACCTACAGTACAGGACCTACTACCCAGGACCTACAGTACAGGACCTACAGTACAGGACCTACAGTACAGGACCTACAGTGCAGGACCTACTACCCAGGACCTACAGTACAGGACCTACAGTACAGGACCTACAGTACAGGGCCTACAGTACAGAACCTACTACCCAGGACCTACAGTATAGGACCACTACCCAGGACCTACAGTACAGGACCTACCGTATAGGACCTACAGTACAGGACCTACAGTACAGGACCTACAGTACAGGACCTACAGTAATTGACCTACCGTACAGGACCTACAGTACAGGACCTACAGTACAGGACCTACAGTATATAACCTACAGTACAGGACCTACAGTACAGGACCTACAGTACAGGACCTACAGTACAGGACCTACTACCCAAGACCTACCATACAGGACCTATAGTACAGGACCTACTACCCAGGACCTATAGTACAGGACCTACAGTATATAACCTACAGTACAGGACCTACTACCCAGGACCTACCGTACAGGACCTACAGTACAGGACCTACAGTACAGGACCTACTACCCAGGACCTACAGTACAGGACCTACAGTACAGGACCTACAGTGCAGGACCTACTACCCAGGACCTACAGTACAGGACCTACAGTACAGGACCTACAGTACAGGACCTACAGTACAGAACCTACTACCCAGGACCTACAGTATAGGACCACTACCCAGGACCTACAGTACAGGACCTACCGTATAGGACCTACAGTACAGGACCTACAGTACAGGACCTACAGTAATTGACCTACCGTACAGGACCTACAGTACAGGACCTACAGTATATAACCTACAGTACAGGACCTACAGTACATGACCTACAGTACAGGACCTACAGTACAGGACCTACTACCCAGGACCTACAGTACAGGACCTACAGTACAGGACCTACTACCCAGGACCTACCGTACAGGACCTACAGTATATAACCTACAGTACAGGACCTACAGTACAGGACCTAGTTTTACAGGACCTACAGTACAGGACCTACTACCCAGGACCTACAGTATATAACCTACAGTACAGGACCTACAGTACAGGACCTACAGTATATAACCTACAGTACAGGACCTACAGTACAGGACCTACAGTACAGGACCTACAGTATAGGACCTACAGTACAGGACCTACTTTTACAGGACCTACAGTACAGGACCTACAGTACAGGACCTACAGTACAGGACCTACCGTACAGGACCTACAGTACAGGACCTACCGTACAGGACCTACCGTACAGGACCTACAGTACAGGACCTAAAGTACAGGACCTGCAGTACAGGACCTACTTTTACAGGACCTACCGTACAGGACCTACAGTACAGGACCTACCGTACAGGACCTACAGTACAGGACCTACCGTACAGGACCTACAGTACAGGACCTACCGTACAGGACCTACAGTACAGGACCTACAGTACAGGACCTACTACCCAGGACCTACAGTACAGGACCTACAGTACAGTACCTACAGTACAGGACCTACCGTACAGGACCTACTACCCAGGACCTACTACCCAGGACCTACTACCCAGGACCTACAGTACAGGACCTACAGTACAGGACCTACTACCCAGGACCTACAGTACAGGACCTACAGTACAGGACCTACTACCCAGGACCTACAGTACAGGACCTACCGTACAGGACCTAACGTACAGGACCTACAGTACAGGACCTACAGTACAGGACCTACTACCCAGGACCTACCGTACAGGACCTACCGTACAGGACCTACAGTACAGGACCTACAGTACAAGACCTACTACCCAGGACCTACAGTACAGGACCTAAAGTACAGGACCTACAGTACAGGACCTACTTTTACAGGACCTACAGTACAGGACCTACAGTACAGGACCTACCGTACAGGACCTACCGTACAGGACCTACAGTACAGGACCTACCGTACAGGACCTACAGTACAGGACCTACTACCCAGGACCTAAAGTACAGGACCTGCAGTACAGGACCTACCGTACAGGACCTACCGTACAGGACCTACAGTACAGGACCTATCGTACATGACCTACAGTACAGGACCTACTACCCAGGACCTACCGTACAGGACCTACAGTACAGGACCTACAGTACAGGACGTACAGTACAGGACCTACAGTACAGGACCTACCGTACAGGACCTACCGTACAGGACCTACAGTACAGGACCTACCGTACAGGACCTACAGTACAGGACCTACTACCCAGGACCTACAGTACAGGACCTACCGTACAGGACCTAACGTACAGGACCTACAGTACAGGACCTACTACCCAGGACCTACCGTACAGGACCTACCGTACAGGACCTACAGTACAGGACCTACAGTACAGGACCTACTACCCAGGACCTACTACCCAGGACCTACAGTACAGGACCTACTACCCAGGACCTACCGTACAGGACCTACAGTACAGGACCTACTACCCAGGACCTACCGTACAGGACCTACAGTACAGGACCTACTACCCAGGACCTACTACCCAGGACCTACAGTTCAGGACCTACTACCCAGGACCTACCGTACAGGACCTACAGTACAGGACCTACAGTACAGGACCTACTACCCAAGACCTACCGTACAGGACCTAGAGTACAGGACCTACTACCCAAGACCTACCGTACAGGACCTACAGTACAGGACCTACAGTATATAACCTACAGTATAGGACCTACAGTACAGGACCTACAGTACAGGACCTACTACCCAAGACCTACCGTACAGGACCTACAGTACAGGACATACAGTATATAACCTACAGTATATAACCTACAGTACAGGACCTACAGTACAGGACCTACAGTACAGGACCTACAGTACAGGACCTACTACCCAGGACCTACAGTACAGGACCTACAGTACAGGACCTACTACCCAGGACCTACCGTACAGGACCTACAGTATATAACCTACAGTACAGGACCTACAGTACAGGACCTAGTTTTACAGGACCTACAGTACAGGACCTACTACCCAGGACCTACCGTACAGGACCTACAGTATACAACCTACAGTATAGGACCTACAGTACAGGACCTACAGTACAGGACCTACAGTATATAACCTACAGTACAGGGCCTACAGTACAGGACCTACAGTATATAACCTACAGTACAGGACCTACAGTACAGGACCTACTACCCAGGACCTACCGTACAGGACCTACAGTACAGGACCTACAGTACAGGACCTACTACCCAGGACCTACCGTACAGGACCTACTACCCAGGACCTACAGTACAGGACCTACTACTCAGGACCTACTACCCAGGACCTACAGTACAGGACCTACTACCCAGGACCTACCGTACAGGACCTACAGTATATAACCTACAGTACAGAACCTACTACCCAGGAACCGCAGTACAGGACCTACAGTATAGGACCTACTACCCAGGACCTACCGTACAGGACCTACAGTACAGGACCTACTACCCATGACCTACCGTACAGGACCTACAGTACAGGACCTACAGTACAGGACCTACTACCCAAGACCTACCATACAGGACCTATAGTACAGGACCTACTACCCAGGACCTATAGTACAGGACCTACAGTATATAACCTACAGTACAGGACCTACTACCCAGGACCTACCGTACAGGACCTACAGTACAGGACCTACAGTACAGGACCTACTACCCAGGACCTACAGTACAGGACCTACAGTACAGGACCTACAGTGCAGGACCTACTACCCAGGACCTACAGTACAGGACCTACAGTACAGGACCTACAGTACAGGACCTACAGTACAGAACCTACTACCCAGGACCTACAGTATAGGACCACTACCCAGGACCTACAGTACAGGACCTACCGTATAGGACCTACAGTACAGGACCTACAGTACAGGACCTACAGTACAGGACCTACAGTAATTGACCTACCGTACAGGACCTACAGTACAGGACCTACAGTACAGGACCTACAGTACAGGACCTACTACCCAAGACCTACCATACAGGACCTATAGTACAGGACCTACTACCCAGGACCTATAGTACAGGACCTACAGTATATAACCTACAGTACAGGACCTACTACCCAGGACCTACCGTACAGGACCTACAGTACAGGACCTACAGTACAGGACCTACTACCCAGGACCTACAGTACAGGACCTACAGTACAGGACCTACAGTACAGGACCTACAGTGCAGGACCTACTACCCAGGACCTACAGTACAGGACCTACAGTACAGGACCTACAGTACAGGACCTACAGTACAGAACCTACTACCCAGGACCTACAGTATAGGACCACTACCCAGGACCTACAGTACAGGACCTACCGTATAGGACCTACAGTACAGGACCTACTACCCAGGACCTACCGTACAGGACCTACCGTACAGGACCTACTACCCATGACCTACCGTACAGGACCTACAGTACAGGACCTACAGTACAGGACCTACTACCCAAGACCTACCATACAGGACCTATAGTACAGGACCTACTACCCAGGACCTATAGTACAGGACCTACAGTATATAACCTACAGTACAGGACCTACTACCCAGGACCTACCGTACAGGACCTACAGTACAGGACCTACAGTACAGGACCTACTACCCAGGACCTACAGTACAGGACCTACAGTACAGGACCTACAGTACAGGACCTACTACCCAGGACCTACAGTACAGGACCTACAGTACAGGACCTACAGTACAGGACCTACTACCCAGGACCTACAGTATAGGACCACTACCCAGGACCTACAGTACAGGACCTACCGTATAGGACCTACAGTACAGGACCTACAGTACAGGACCTACAGTACAGGACCTACAGTAATTGACCTACCGTACAGGACCTACAGTACAGGACCTACAGTACAGGACCTACAGTACAGGACCTACTACCCAGGACCTACTGTACAGGACCTACAGTACAGGACCTACAGTACAGGACCTACAGTACAGGACCTACAGTACAGGACCTACAGTACAGAACCTACTACCCAGGACCTACAGTATAGGACCACTACCCAGGACCTACAGTACAGGACCTACCGTATAGGACCTACAGTACAGGACCTACAGTACAGGACCTACAGTACAGGACCTACAGTAATTGACCTACCGTACAGGACCTACAGTACAGGACCTACAGTACAGGACCTACAGTACAGGACCTACTACCCAAGACCTACCATACAGGACCTATAGTACAGGACCTACTACCCAGGACCTATAGTACAGGACCTACAGTATATAACCTACAGTACAGGACCTACTACCCAGGACCTACCGTACAGGACCTACAGTACAGGACCTACAGTACAGGACCTACTACCCAGGACCTACAGTACAGGACCTACAGTACAGGACCTACAGTACAGGACCTACAGTGCAGGACCTACTACCCAGGACCTACAGTACAGGACCTACAGTACAGGACCTACAGTACAGGACCTACAGTACAGAACCTACTACCCAGGACCTACAGTATAGGACCACTACCCAGGACCTACAGTACAGGACCTACCGTATAGGACCTACAGTACAGGACCTACAGTATAGGACCTACTACCCAGGACCTACCGTACAGGACCTACCGTACAGGACCTACTACCCATGACCTACCGTACAGGACCTACAGTACAGGACCTACAGTACAGGACCTACTACCCAAGACCTACCATACAGGACCTATAGTACAGGACCTACTACCCAGGACCTATAGTACAGGACCTACAGTATATAACCTACAGTACAGGACCTACTACCCTAGGGACCTACAGGACCTACTAGGACCTACAGTACAGGACCTACAGTACAGGACCTACTACCCAGGACCTACAGTACAGGACCTACAGTACAGGACCTACAGTACAGGACCTACTACCCAGGACCTACAGTATAGGACCACTACCCAGGACCTACAGTACAGGACCTACCGTATAGGACCTACAGTACAGGACCTACAGTACAGGACCTACAGTACAGGACCTACAGTAATTGACCTACCGTACAGGACCTACAGTACAGGACCTACAGTACAGGACCTACAGTACAGGACCTACTACCCAGGACCTACTGTACAGGACCTACAGTACAGGACCTACAGTACAGGACCTACAGTACAGGACCTACCGTACAGGACCTACAGTACAGGACCTACCGTACAGGACCTACAGTACAGGACCTACAGTACAGGACCTACTACCCAGGACCTACCGTACAGGACCTACAGTACAGGACCTACCGTACAGGACCTACAGTACAGGAACTACTACCCAGGACCTACCGTACAGGACCTACAGTACAGGACCTACAGTACAGGACTTACCGTACAGGACCTACAGTACAGGACCTACAGTACAGGACCTACTACCCAGGACCTACAGTACAGGACCTACAGTACAGGACCTACTACCCAGGACCTACAGTACAGGACCTACAGTACAGGACCTACCGTACAGGACCTACTACCCAGGACCTACTACCCAGGACCTACAGTACAGGACCTACTACCCAGGACCTAACGTACAGGACCTACAGTACAGGACCTACTACCCAGGACCTACTACCCAGGACCTACAGTACAGGACCTACAGTACAGGACCTACAGTACAGGACCTAC
>NW_027040435.1:58485-133485 GCF_034236695.1 Oncorhynchus nerka
TCCTAGATAGTCAGTGTTGTGTCCTAGATAGTCAGTGTTGTGTCCTAGATAGTCAGTGTTGTGTTGTCCTAGATAGTCAGTGTTGTGTCCTAGATAGTCAGTGGTGTTATTGTGTCCTAGATAGTCAGTGTTGTGTCCTAGATAGTCAGTGTTGTGTCCTAGATAGTCAGTTTTGTGTTATTGTCCTAGATAGTCAGTGTTGTGTCCTAGATAGTCAGTGTTGTGTCCTAGATAGTCAGTGTTGTGTTGTCCTAGATAGTCAGTGTTGTGTCCTAGATAGTCAGTGGTGTTATTGTGTCCTAGATAGTCAGTGTTGTGTCCTAGATAGTCAGTGGTGTTATTGTGTCCTAGATAGTCAGTGTTGTGTTATTGTGTCCTAGATAGTCAGTGTTGTGTCCTAGATAGTCAGTGTTGTGTCCTAGATAGTCAGTGTTGTGTCCTAGATAGTCAGGGTTGTGTTAGTGTCCTAGATAGTCAGTGTTGTGTTATTGTGTCCTAGATAGTCAGTGTTGTGTCCTAGATAGTCAGTGTTGTGTCCTAGATAGTCAGTGTTGTGTTATTGTGTCCTAGATAGTCAGTGTTGTGTTACTGTGTCCTAGATTACATTTACATTACATTTAAGTCATTTAGCAGACGCTCTTATCCAGAGCGACTTACAAATTGGTGCTTTCACCTTATGACATCCAGTGGAACAGCTAGATAGTCAGTGTTGTGTCCTAGATAGTCAGTGTTGTGTCCTATACAGTCAGTGTTGTGTCCTAGATAGTCAGTGTTGTGTCCTAGATAGTCAGTGTTGTGTACTAGATAGTCAGTGTTGTTTCCTATACAGTCAGTGTTGTGTCCTAGATAGTCAGTGTTGTGTCCTAGATAGTCAGTGTTGTGTCCTAGATAGTCAGTGTTGTGTCCTAGACAGTCAGTGTTATGTCCTAGATAGTCAGTGTTGTGTCCTAGATAGTCAGTGTTGTGTCCTAGATAGTCAGTGTTATGTCCTAGATAGTCAGTGTTGTGTCCTAGATAGTCAGTGTTGTGTCCTAGATAGTCAGTGTTGTGTCCTAGATAGTCAGTGTTGTGTCCTAGACAGTCAGTGCTGTGTCCTAGATAGTCAGTGTTGTGTCCTAGATAGTCAGTGTTGTGTTATTGTGTCCTAGATAGTCAGTGTTGTGTCCTAGATAGTCAGTGTTGTGTCCTAGATAGTCAGTGTTGTGTCCTAGATAGTCAGTGTTGTGTCCTAGACAGTCAGTGCTGTGTCCTAGATAGTCAGTGTTGTGTCCTAGATAGTCAGTGTTATGTCCTAGATAGTCAGTGTTGTGTCCTAGATAGTCAGTGTTGTGTCCTAGATAGTCAGTGTTGTGTCCTAGATAGTCAGTGTTGTGTTATTGTGTCCTAGATAGTCAGTGTTGTGTCCTAGACCGTCAGTGTTATGTCCTAGATAGTCAGTGTTGTGTCCTAGATAGTCAGTGTTGTGTCCTAGACAGTCAGTGCTGTGTCCTAGATAGTCAGTGTTGTGTCCTAGATAGTCAGTGTTGTGTCCTAGATAGTCAGTGTTGTGTCCTAGATAGTCAGTGTTGTGTCCTAGATAGTCAGTGTTGTGTCCTATACAGTCAGTGTTGTGTCCTATACAGTCAGTGTTGTGTCCTAGATAGTCAGTGTTGTGTTATTGTGTCCTAGATAGTCAGTGTTGTGTTCTAGATAGTCAGTGTTGTGTACTAGATAGTCAGTGTTGTGTACTAGATAGTCAGTGTTGTGTCCTAGATAGTCAGTCTTGTGTTATTGTGTCCTAGACAGTCAGTGTTGTGTCCTAGATAGTCAGTGTTATGTTATTGTGTCCTAGATAGTCAGTGTTGTGTCCTAGATAGTCAGTGTTGTGTTATTGTGTCCTAGACAGTCAGTGTTGTGTTATTGTGTCCTAGATAGTCAGTGTTGTGTCCTAGATAGTCAGTGTTCTGTCCTAGATAGTCAGTGTTGTGTCCTAGATAGTCAGTGTTGTGTTATTGTGTCCTAGATAGTCAGTGTTGTGTCCTAGTCAGTGTTGTCAGTGTTGTGTGTCCTAGATAGTCAGTGTTGTGTCCTAGATAGTCAGTGTTGTGTCCTAGATAGTCAGTGTTGTGTCCTAGATAGTCAGTGTTGTGTTATTGTGTCCTAGATAGTCAGTGTTGTGTCCTAGACAGTCAGTGTTATGTCCTAGATAGTCAGTGTTGTGTCCTAGATAGTCAGTGTTGTGTCCTATACAGTCAGTGTTGTGTCCTAGACAGTCAGTGTTGTGTCTTAGATAGTCAGTGTTGTGTTATTGTGTCCTATACAGTCAGTGTTATGTCCTAGATAGTCAGTGTTGTGTTATTGTGTCCTAGATAGTCAGTGTTGTGTACTAGATAGTCAGTGTTGTGTACTAGATAGTCAGTGTTGTGTCCTAGATAGTCAGTGTTGTGTCCTAGATAGTCAGTGTTGTGTCCTAGATAGTCAGTGTTGCGTCCTATACAGTCAGTGTTAGTGTCCTAGATAGTCAGTGTTGTGTTATTGTGTCCTAGACAGTCAGTGTTGTGTTAGTGTCCTAGATAGTCAGTGCTTTGTTATTGTGTCCTAGACAGTCAGTGTTGTGTCCTAGATAGTCAGTGTTGTGTTATTGTGTCCTATACAGTCAGTGTTATGTCCTAGATAGTCAGTGTTGTGTTTTTGTGTCCTAGATAGTCAGTGTTGTGTACTAGATAGTCAGTGTTGTGTACTAGATAGTCAGTGTTGTGTCCTAGATAGTCAGTGTTGTGTCCTAGATAGTCAGTGTTGTGTTACTGTGTCCTAGATAGTCAGTGTTGTGTCCTAGATAGTCAGTGTTGTGTCCTAGATAGTCAGTGTTGTGTCCTAGATAGTCAGTGTTGTGTTACTGTGTCCTAGATAGTCAGTGTTGTGTCCTAGATAGTCAGTGTTGTGTCCTAGATAGTCAGTGTTGTGTCCTAGATAGTCAGTGTTGTGTCCTAGACAGTCAGTGTTATGTCCTAGATAGTCAGTGTTGTGTCCTATACAGTCAGTGTTGTGTCCTAGATAGTCAGTGTTGTGTTATTGTGTACTAGATAGTCAGTGTTGTGTTATTGTGTCCTAGATAGTCAGTGTTGTGTCCTAGATAGTCAGTGTTGTGTCCTAGATAGTCAGTGTTGTGTCCTAGATAGTCAGTGTTGTGTCCTAGATAGTCAGTGTTGTGTTATTGTGTCCTAGATAGTCACTGTTGTGTCCTAGATAGTCAGTGTTGTGTTATTGTGTCCTAGATAGTCAGTGTTGTGTTATTGTGTCCTAGATAGTCAGTGTTGTGTCCTAGATAGTCAGTGCTGTGTCCTAGATAGTCAGTGTTGTGTCCTAGATAGTCAGTGTTGTGTCCTAGATAGTCAGTGTTGTGTCCTAGATAGTCAGTGTTGTGTCCTAGATAGTCAGTGTTGTGTTATTGTGTCCTAGACAGTCAGTGTTGTGTTATTGTGTCCTAGATAGTCAGTGTTATGTCCTAGATAGTCAGTGTTGTGTCCTAGATAGTCAGTGTTGTGTCCTAGATAGTCAGTGTTGTGTCCTAGATAGTCAGTGTTGTGTCCTAGATAGTCAGTGTTGTGTCCTAGATAGTCAGTGTTGTGTTATTGTGTCCTAGACAGTCAGTGTTGTGTCCTAGATAGTCAGTGTTGTGTTATTGTGTCCTAGATAGTCAGTGTTGTGTCCTAGATAGTCAGTGTTGTGTTATTGTGTCCTAGACAGTCAGTGTTGTGTCCTAGATAGTCAGTGTTGTGTTATTGTGTCCTAGATATTCAGTGTTGTGTCCTAGATAGTCAGTGTTGTGTTATTGTGTCCTAGATAATCAGTGTTGTGTCCTAGATAGTCAGTGTTGTGTCCTCGATAGTCAGTGTTGTGTTATTGTGTCCTAGACAGTCAGTGTTGTGTTATTGTGTCCTAGATAGTCAGTGTTGTGTCCTAGATAGTCAGTGTTGTGTCCTAGATAGTCAGTGTTGTGTTATTGTGTCCTAGATAGTCAGTGTTGTGTTGTCCTAGATAGTCAGTGTTGTGTCCTAGATAGTCAGTGGTGTTATTGTGTCCTAGATAGTCAGTGTTGTGTCCTAGATAGTCAGTGGTGTTATTGTGTCCTAGATAGTCAGTGTTGTGTTATTGTGTCCTAGATAGTCAGTGTTGTGTCCTAGATAGTCAGTGTTGTGTCCTAGATAGTCAGTGTTGTGTCCTAGATAGTCAGGGTTGTGTTAGTGTCCTAGATAGTCAGTGTTGTGTTATTGTGTCCTAGATAGTCAGTGTTGTGTCCTAGATAGTCAGTGTTGTGTCCTAGATAGTCAGTGTTGTGTTATTGTGTCCTAGATAGTCAGTGTTGTGTTACTGTGTCCTAGATTACATTTACATTACATTTAAGTCATTTAGCAGACGCTCTTATCCAGAGCGACTTACAAATTGGTGCTTTCACCTTATGACATCCAGTGGAACAGCTAGATAGTCAGTGTTGTGTCCTAGATAGTCAGTGTTGTGTCCTATACAGTCAGTGTTGTGTCCTAGATAGTCAGTGTTGTGTCCTAGATAGTCAGTGTTGTGTACTAGATAGTCAGTGTTGTTTCCTATACAGTCAGTGTTGTGTCCTAGATAGTCAGTGTTGTGTCCTAGATAGTCAGTGTTGTGTCCTAGATAGTCAGTGTTGTGTCCTAGACAGTCAGTGTTATGTCCTAGATAGTCAGTGTTGTGTCCTAGATAGTCAGTGTTGTGTCCTAGATAGTCAGTGTTGTGTCCTAGATAGTCAGTGTTATGTCCTAGATAGTCAGTGTTGTGTCCTAGATAGTCAGTGTTGTGTCCTAGATAGTCAGTGTTGTGTCCTAGATAGTCAGTGTTGTGTTATTGTGTCCTAGATAGTCAGTGTTGTGTCCTAGACCGTCAGTGTTATGTCCTAGATAGTCAGTGTTGTGTCCTAGATAGTCAGTGTTGTGTCCTAGACAGTCAGTGCTGTGTCCTAGATAGTCAGTGTTGTGTCCTAGATAGTCAGTGTTGTGTCCTAGATAGTCAGTGTTGTGTCCTAGATAGTCAGTGTTGTGTCCTATACAGTCAGTGTTGTGTCCTATACAGTCAGTGTTGTGTCCTAGATAGTCAGTGTTGTGTTATTGTGTCCTAGATAGTCAGTGTTGTGTCCTAGATAGTCAGTGTTGTGTACTAGATAGTCAGTGTTGTGTACTAGATAGTCAGTGTTGTGTCCTAGATAGTCAGTCTTGTGTTATTGTGTCCTAGACAGTCAGTGTTGTGTCCTAGATAGTCAGTGTTATGTTATTGTGTCCTAGATAGTCAGTGTTGTGTCCTAGATAGTCAGTGTTGTGTTATTGTGTCCTAGACAGTCAGTGTTGTGTTATTGTGTCCTAGATAGTCAGTGTTGTGTCCTAGATAGTCAGTGTTGTGTCCTAGATAGTCAGTGTTGTGTCCTAGATAGTCAGTGTTGTGTTATTGTGTCCTAGATAGTCAGTGTTGTGTCCTAGATAGTCAGTGTTGTGTCCTAGATAGTCAGTGTTGTGTCCTAGATAGTCAGTGTTGTGTCCTAGATAGTCAGTGTTGTGTCCTAGATAGTCAGTGTTGTGTTATTGTGTCCTAGATAGTCAGTGTTGTGTCCTAGACAGTCAGTGTTATGTCCTAGATAGTCAGTGTTGTGTCCTAGATAGTCAGTGTTGTGTCCTAGACAGTCAGTGCTATGTCCTAGATAGTCAGTGGTGTTATTGTGTCCTAGATAGTCAGTGTTGTGTCCTAGATAGTCAGTGGTGTTATTGTGTCCTAGATAGTCAGTGTTGTGTTATTGTGTCCTAGATAGTCAGTGTTGTGTCCTAGATAGTCAGTGTTGTGTCCTAGATAGTCAGTGTTGTGTCCTAGATAGTCAGGGTTGTGTTAGTGTCCTAGATAGTCAGTGTTGTGTTATTGTGTCCTAGATAGTCAGTGTTGTGTCCTAGATAGTCAGTGTTGTGTCCTAGATAGTCAGTGTTGTGTTATTGTGTCCTAGATAGTCAGTGTTGTGTTACTGTGTCCTAGATTACATTTACATTACATTTAAGTCATTTAGCAGACGCTCTTATCCAGAGCGACTTACAAATTGGTGCTTTCACCTTATGACATCCAGTGGAACAGCTAGATAGTCAGTGTTGTGTCCTAGATAGTCAGTGTTGTGTCCTATACAGTCAGTGTTGTGTCCTAGATAGTCAGTGTTGTGTCCTAGATAGTCAGTGTTGTGTACTAGATAGTCAGTGTTGTTTCCTATACAGTCAGTGTTGTGTCCTAGACAGTCCTAGATAGTCAGTGTTGTGTCCTAGATAGTCAGTGTTGTGTCCTAGATAGTCAGTGTTGTGTCCTAGACAGTCAGTGTTATGTCCTAGATAGTCAGTGTTGTGTCCTAGATAGTCAGTGTTGTGTCCTAGATAGTCAGTGTTGTGTCCTAGATAGTCAGTGTTATGTCCTAGATAGTCAGTGTTGTGTCCTAGATAGTCAGTGTTGTGTCCTAGATAGTCAGTGTTGTGTCCTAGATAGTCAGTGTTGTGTCCTAGATAGTCAGTGTTGTGTCCTAGATAGTCAGTGTTGTGTCAGTCAGTGTTGTGTCCTATACAGTCAGTGTTGTGTCCTAGATAGTCAGTGTTGTGTTATTGTGTCCTAGATAGTCAGTGTTGTGTCCTAGATAGTCAGTGTTGTGTACTAGATAGTCAGTGTTGTGTACTAGATAGTCAGTGTTGTGTCCTAGATAGTCAGTCTTGTGTTATTGTGTCCTAGACAGTCAGTGTTGTGTCCTAGATAGTCAGTGTTATGTTATTGTGTCCTAGATAGTCAGTGTTGTGTCCTAGATAGTCAGTGTTGTGTTATTGTGTCCTAGACAATCAGTGTTGTGTTATTGTGTCCTAGATAGTCAGTGTTGTGTCCTAGATAGTCAGTGTTCTGTCCTAGATAGTCAGTGTTGTGTCCTAGATAGTCAGTGTTGTGTTATTGTGTCCTAGATAGTCAGTGTTGTGTCCTAGATAGTCAGTGTTGTGTCCTAGATAGTCAGTGTTGTGTCCTAGATAGTCAGTGTTGTGTCCTAGATAGTCAGTGTTGTGTCCTAGATAGTCAGTGTTGTGTTATTGTGTCCTAGATAGTCAGTGTTGTGTCCTAGACAGTCAGTGTTATGTCCTAGATAGTCAGTGTTGTGTCCTAGATAGTCAGTGTTGTGTCCTAGACAGTCAGTGCTATGTCCTAGATAGTCAGTGTTGTGTCCTAGATAGTCAGTGTTGTGTCCTAGATAGTCAGTGTTGTGTCCTATACAGTCAGTGTTGTGTCCTATACAGTCAGTGTTGTGTCCTAGATAGTCAGTGTTGTGTTATTGTGTCCTAGATAGTCAGTGTTGTGTCCTAGATAGTCAGTGTTGTGTCCTAGATAGTCAGTGTTGTGTACTAGATAGTCAGTGTTGTGTCCTAGATAGTCAGTGTTGTGTTATTGTGTCCTAGACAGTCAGTGTTGTGTCCTAGATAGTCAGTGTTGTGTCCTAGATAGTCAGTGTTGTGTCCTAGATAGTCAGTGTTGTGTCCTAGATAGTCAGTGTTGTGTTATTGTGTCCTAGATAGTCAGTGCTTTGTTATTGTGTCCTAGATAGTCAGTGTTGTGTCCTAGATAGTCAGTGTTGTGTCCTATACAGTCAGTGTTGTGTCCTAGACAGTCAGTGTTGTGTCTTAGATAGTCAGTGTTGTGTTATTGTGTCCTATACAGTCAGTGTTATGTCCTAGATAGTCAGTGTTGTGTTATTGTGTCCTAGATAGTCAGTGTTGTGTACTAGATAGTCAGTGTTGTGTACTAGATAGTCAGTGTTGTGTCCTAGATAGTCAGTGTTGTGTCCTAGATAGTCAGTGTTGTGTTACTGTGTCCTAGATAGTCAGTGTTGTGTTATTGTGTCCTAGATAGTCAGTGTTGTGTCCTAGATAGTCAGTGTTGTGTCCTAGATAGTCAGTGTTGTGTCCTAGATAGTCAGTGTTGTGTTACTGTGTCCTAGATAGTCAGTGTTGTGTCCTAGATAGTCAGTGTTGTGTCCTAGATAGTCAGTGTTGTGTCCTAGATAGTCAGTGTTGTGTCCTAGACAGTCAGTGTTATGTCCTAGATAGTCAGTGTTGTGTCCTATACAGTCAGTGTTGTGTCCTAGATAGTCAGTGTTGTGTTATTGTGTACTAGATAGTCAGTGTTGTGTTATTGTGTCCTAGATAGTCAGTGTTGTGTCCTAGATAGTCAGTGTTGTGTCCTAGATAGTCAGTGTTGTGTCCTAGATAGTCAGTGTTGTGTCCTAGATAGTCAGTGTTGTGTTATTGTGTCCTAGATAGTCACTGTTGTGTCCTAGATAGTCAGTGTTGTGTTATTGTGTCCTAGATAGTCAGTGTTGTGTTATTGTGTCCTAGATAGTCAGTGTTGTGTCCTAGATAGTCAGTGTTGTGTCCTAGATAGTCAGTGTTGTGTCCTAGATAGTCAGTGTTGTGTCCTAGATAGTCAGTGTTGTGTCCTAGATAGTCAGTGTTGTGTCCTAGATAGTCAGTGTTGTGTCCTAGATAGTCAGTGTTGTGTCCTAGATAGTCAGTGTTGTGTTATTGTGTCCTAGACAGTCAGTGTTGTGTTATTGTGTCCTAGATAGTCAGTGTTATGTCCTAGATAGTCAGTGTTGTGTCCTAGATAGTCAGTGTTGTGTCCTAGATAGTCAGTGTTGTGTCCTAGATAGTCAGTGTTGTGTCCTAGATAGTCAGTGTTGTGTTATTGTGTCCTAGACAGTCAGTGTTGTGTCCTAGATAGTCAGTGTTGTGTTATTGTGTCCTAGATAGTCAGTGTTGTGTCCTAGATAGTCAGTGTTGTGTTATTGTGTCCTAGACAGTCAGTGCTGTGTTATTGTGTCCTAGATAGTCAGTGTTATGTCCTAGATAGTCAGTGTTGTGTCCTAGACAGTCAGTGTTGTGTCCTAGATAGTCAGTGTTGTGTCCTAGATAGTCAGTGTTGTGTCCTAGATAGTCAGTGTTGCGTCCTATACAGTCAGTGTTAGTGTCCTAGATAGTCAGTGTTGTGTTATTGTGTCCTAGACAGTCAGTGTTGTGTCCTAGATAGTCAGTGTTGTGTTATTGTGTCCTAGATATTCAGTGTTGTGTCCTAGATAGTCAGTGTTGTGTTATTGTGTCCTAGATAATCAGTGTTGTGTCCTAGATAGTCAGTGTTGTGTCCTCGATAGTCAGTGTTGTGTTATTGTGTCCTAGACAGTCAGTGTTGTGTTATTGTGTCCTAGATAGTCAGTGTTGTGTCCTAGATAGTCAGTGTTGTGTCCTAGATAGTCAGTGTTGTGTCCTAGATAGTCAGTGTTGTGTTATTGTGTCCTAGATAGTCAGTGTTGTGTCCTAGATAGTCAGTGTTGTGTTATTGTGTCCTAGATAGTCAGTGTTGTGTCCTAGATAGTCAGTGTTGTGTTATTGTGTCCTAGACAGTCAGTGTTGTGTTATTGTGTCCTAGATAGTCCGTGTTGTGTCCTAGATAGTCAGTGTTGTGTCCTAGATAGTCAGTGTTGTGTCCTAGATAGTCAGTGTTGTGTCCTAGATAGTCAGTGTTGCGTCCTATACAGTCAGTGTTTTGTCCTAGATAGTCAGTGTTGTGTTATTGTGTCCTAGACAGTCAGTGTTGTGTTATTGTGTCCTAGATAGTCAGTGTTGTGTCCTAGATAGTCAGTGTTGTGTCCTAGATAGTCAGTGTTGTGTCCTAGATAGTCAGTGTTGTGTTATTGTGTCCTAGATAGTCAGTGTTATGTCCTAGATAGTCAGTGTTGTGTTATTGTGTCCTAGACAGTCAGTGTTGTCTTATTGTGTCCTAGATAGTCAGTGTTATGTCCTAGATAGTCAGTGTTGTGTTATTGTGTCCTAGACAGTCAGTGTTGTCTTATTGTGTCCTAGATAGTCAGTGTTGTGTTATTGTGTCCTAGATAGTCAGTGTTGTCTTATTGTGTCCTAGATAGTCAGTGTTGTGTTAGTGTACTAGATAGTCAGTGTTGTGTCCTAGATAGTCAGTGTTGTGTCCTAGATAGTCAGTGTTGTGTTATTGTGTCCTATACAGTCAGTGTTATGTCCTAGATAGTCAGTGTTGTGTTTTTGTGTCCTAGATAGTCAGTGTTGTGTACTAGATAGTCAGTGTTGTGTACTAGATAGTCAGTGTTGTGTCCTAGATAGTCAGTGTTGTGTCCTAGATAGTCAGTGTTGTGTTACTGTGTCCTAGATAGTCAGTGTTGTGTCCTAGATAGTCAGTGTTGTGTCCTAGATAGTCAGTGTTGTGTCCTAGACAGTCAGTGTTATGTCCTAGATAGTCAGTGTTGTGTCCTATACAGTCAGTGTTGTGTCCTAGATAGTCAGTGTTGTGTTATTGTGTCCTAGATAGTCACTGTTGTGTCCTAGATAGTCAGTGTTGTGTTATTGTGTACTAGATAGTCAGTGTTGTGTTATTGTGTCCTAGATAGTCAGTGTTGTGTTACTGTGTCCTAGATAGTCAGTGTTGTGTCCTAGATAGTCAGTGTTGTGTCCTAGATAGTCAGTGTTGTGTCCTAGATAGTCAGTGTTGTGTCCTAGACAGTCAGTGTTATGTCCTAGATAGTCAGTGTTGTGTCCTATACAGTCAGTGTTGTGTCCTAGATAGTCAGTGTTGTGTTATTGTGTCCTAGATAGTCACTGTTGTGTCCTAGATAGTCAGTGTTGTGTTATTGTGTACTAGATAGTCAGTGTTGTGTTATTGTGTCCTAGATAGTCAGTGTTGTGTTATTGTGTCCTAGATAGTCAGTGTTGTGTCCTAGATAGTCAGTGTTGTGTCCTAGATAGTCAGTGTTGTGTCCTAGATAGTCAGTGTTGTGTCCTAGATAGTCAGTGTTGTGTCCTAGATAGTCAGTGTTGTGTCCTAGATAGTCAGTGTTGTGTTATTGTGTCCTAGACAGTCAGTGTTGTGTTATTGTGTCCTAGATAGTCAGTGTTATGTCCTAGATAGTCAGTGTTGTGTCCTAGATAGTCAGTGTTGTGTCCTAGATAGTCAGTGTTGTGTCCTAGATAGTCAGTGTTGTGTCCTAGATAGTCAGTGTTGTGTCCTAGATAATCAGTGTTGTGTTATTATGTCCTAGACAGTCAGTGTTGTGTCCTAGATAGTCAGTGTTGTGTTATTGTGTCCTAGATAGTAAGTGTTGTGTCCTAGATAGTCATTGTTGTGTTATTGTGTCCTAGACAGTCAGTGCTGTGTTATTGTGTCCTAGATAGTCAGTGTTATGTCCTAGATAGTCAGTGTTGTGTCCTAGACAGTCAGTGTTGTGTCCTAGATAGTCAGTGTTGTGTCCTAGATAGTCAGTGTTGTGTCCTAGATAGTCAGTGTTGCGTCCTATACAGTCAGTGTTAGTGTCCTAGATAGTCAGTGTTGTGTTATTGTGTCCTAGACAGTCAGTGTTGTGTCCTAGATAGTCAGTGTTGTGTTATTGTGTCCTAGATATTCAGTGTTGTGTCCTAGATAGTCAGTGTTGTGTTATTGTGTCCTAGATAGTCAGTGTTGTGTCCTAGATAGTCAGTGTTGTGTCCTAGATAGTCAGTGTTGTGTCCTAGATAGTCAGTGTTGTGTTATTGTGTCCTAGACAGTCAGTGTTGTGTCCTAGATAGTCAGTGTTGTGTTATTGTGTCCTAGATAGTCAGTGTTGTGTCCTAGATAGTCAGTGTTGTGTCCTAGATAGTCAGTGTTGTGTTATTGTGTCCTAGACAGTCAGTGTTGTGTTATTGTGTCCTAGATAGTCCGTGTTGTGTCCTAGATAGTCAGTGTTGTGTCCTAGATAGTCAGTGTTGTGTCCTAGATAGTCAGTGTTGTGTCCTAGATAGTCAGTGTTGCGTCCTATACAGTCAGTGTTTTGTCCTAGATAGTCAGTGTTGTGTTATTGTGTCCTAGACAGTCAGTGTTGTGTTATTGTGTCCTAGATAGTCAGTGTTGTGTTATTGTGTCCTAGATAGTCAGTGTTATGTTATTGTGTCCTAGATAGTCAGTGTTGTGTCCTAGATAGTCAGTGTTGTGTCCTAGATAGTCAGTGTTGTGTCCTAGATAGTCAGTGTTGTGTTATTGTGTCCTAGATAGTCAGTGTTATGTCCTAGATAGTCAGTGTTGTGTTATTGTGTCCTAGACAGTCAGTGTTGTCTTATTGTGTCCTAGATAGTCAGTGTTATGTCCTAGATAGTCAGTGTTGTGTTATTGTGTCCTAGACAGTCAGTGTTGTCTTATTGTGTCCTAGATAGTCAGTGTTGTGTTATTGTGTCCTAGATAGTCAGTGTTGTCTTATTGTGTCCTAGATAGTCAGTGTTGTGTTAGTGTACTAGATAGTCAGTGTTGTGTCCTAGATAGTCAGTGTTGTGTCCTAGATAGTCAGTGTTATGTCCTAGATAGTCAGTGTTGTGTCCTAGATAGTCAGTGTTGTGTCCTAGATAGTCAGTGTTGTGTCCTAGATAGTCAGTGGTGTTATTGTGTACTAGATAGTCAGTGTTGTGTCCTAGATAGTCAGTGTTGTGTTATTGTGTCCTAGACAGTCAGTGTTGTGTCCTAGACAGTCAGTGTTGTGTCCTAGACAGTCAGTGTTGTGTCCTAGATAGTCAGTGTTGTGTCCTAGATAGTCAGTGTTGTGTCCTAGATAGTCAGTGTTGTGTCCTAGATAGTCAGTGTTGTGTCCTAGATAGTCAGTGTTGTTATTGTGTCCTAGATAGTCAGTGTTGTGTTATTGTGTACTAGATAGTCAGTGTTATGTCCTAGATAGTCAGTGTTGTGTTATTGTGTCCTAGACAGTCAGTGTTGTGTCCTAGATAGTCAGTGTTGTGTCCTAGACAGTCAGTGTTGTGTCCTAGATAGTCAGTGTTGTGTCCTAGATAGTCATTGTTGTGTTATTGTGTACTAGATAGTCAGTGTTGTGTCCTAGATAGTCAGTGTTGTGTCCTAGATAGTCAGTATTGTGTTATTGTGTACTAGACAGTCAGTGTTGTGTTATTGTGTCCTAGATAGTCAGTGTTGTGTTATTGTGTCCTAGATAGTCAGTGTTGTGTCCTAGATAGTCAGTGTTGTGTCCTAGATAGTCAGTGTTGTGTCCTAGATAGTCAGTGTTGTGTTATTGTGTCCTAGATAGTCAGTGTTGTGTCCTAGATAGTCAGTGTTGTGTCCTATATAGTCAGTGTTGTGTTATTGTGTACTACATAGTCAGTGTTGTGTTATTGTGTCCTAGATAGTCAGTGTTGTGTCCTAGACAGTGTTATTGTGTACCAGACAGTCAGCCTGTGTTATTGTGTACTAGATAGTGTTGTGTACTAGATAGTCAAATTGACATCTGGATACTCACGTTTCCCCCCAAAAAGCTAGGCCTTTAAATGAAATTAACCAACAAGTACAAGACAGTACATGGTCAAATATTGGACAACATAGTTAGCAGTACTGAACACAATATTGGACAACATAGTTAGCAGTACTGAACACAATATTGGACAACATAGTTAGCAGTACTGAACACAATATTGGACAACATAGTTAGCAGTACTGAACACAATATTGGACAACATAGTTAGCAGTACTGAACACAATATTGGACAACATAGTTAGCAGTACTGAACACAATATTGGACAACATAGTTAGCAGTACTGAACACAATATTGGACAACATAGTTAGCAGTACTGAACACAATATTGGACAACATAGTTAGCAGTACTGAAAACAATATTGGACAACATAGTTAGCAGTACTGAAAACAATATTGGCCAACATAGTTAGCAGTACTGAACACAATATTGGTCAACATAGTTAGCAGTACTGAACACAATATTGGTCAACATAGTTAGCAGTACTGAACACAATATTGGACAACATAGTTAGCAGCACTGAACACAATATTGGACAACATAGTTAGCAGTACTGAACACAATATTGGTCAACATAGTTAGCAGTACTGAAAACAATATTGGGGTGGTGAATTAGTTTCCCTCATACAGTGTAAAGTGCTTTGATCATCTGGAAAAGCTCTATATCAATCCAATCACTAAAAATGTATCAACAACCTACCACATATTGTGATCTCCTTGGCGTAGGGTGTGGACAGGTGAATGACGTTTGGCATCTGTTTCAGGAGCTTCTTAGTCTGGTGTAACAACTGCAGCATGTATCTGCCATGGAGAGGCTGAAAGAAGAGGAACCACCAGGTAGGACTATAGGTTATTGATCTGTTATTATTCATTAAGCCGTCATACTGTCCACAACAGCTCCTGCACTCCCTGGGCACATATTCAGAAAGCAGTCCTGATCTAGGATCAGTTTGTGCCTTTTAGATCATAATGAGTATGATTATATGGACACAGTGAAGTTGATCCTAGACCAGCTTTAAGAATACTTGTCCTGTAGAATAAAGTTTGAATTGAATGGTACGGTACCTGTTGTTCTTTGAATGCAGAGAGCAGGGCGTTGGTGTGAGAGACGGTGAGGGGGAAGGTGAGGTGAGGACCGCTGTAGGACTCAGGAACAGTGATCTGTTCATACATGGTCTGTCTCTCTCTGTCTGACCACGGGTCAACCACTGGGTCCAGCAGGTGGGAGATCAGATCTGACAACATGGAGGATGGAACACACAGGTGTAATAGAATAGATCAAACTGGAGGATGGAACACACAGGTTTAATAGAATAGATCAAACTGGAGGATGGAACACACAGGTTTAATAGAATAGATCAAACTGGAGGATGGAACACACAGGTTTAATAGAATAGAATCAAACTGGAGGATGGAACACACAGGTTTAATATAATAGAATCAAACTGGAGGATGGAACACACAGGTTTAATAGAATAGATCAAACTGGAGGATGGAACACACAGGTTTAATAGAATAGAATCAAACTGGAGGATGGAACACACAGGTTTAATAGAATAGATCAAACTGGAGGATGGAACGCACAGGTTTAATAGAATAGATCAAACTGGAGGATGGAACACACAGGTTTAATAGAATAGAATCAAACTGGAGGATGGAACACACAGGTTTAATAGAATAGATCAAACTGGAGGATGGAACACACAGGTTTAATAGAATAGATCAAACTGGAGGATGGAACACACAGGTTTAATAGAATAGAATCAAACTGGAGGATGGAACACACAGGTTTAATAGAATAGATCAAACTGGAGGATGGAACACACAGGTTTAATAGAATAGAATCAAACTGGAGGATGGAACACACAGGTTTAATAGAATAGAATCAAACTGGAGGATGGAACACACAGGTTTAATAGAATAGAATCAAACTGGAGGATGGAACACACAGGTTTAATAGAATAGATCAAACTGGAGGATGGAACACACAGGTTTAATAGAATAGAATCAAACTGGAGGATGGAACACACAGGTTTAATATAATAGAATCAAACTGGAGGATGGAACACACAGGTTTAATATAATAGAATCAAACTGGAGGATGGAACACACAGGTTTAATAGAATAGATCAAACTGGAGGATGGAACACACAGGTTTAATAGAATAGAATCAAACTGGAGGATGGAACACACAGGTTTAATATAATAGAATCAAACTGGAGGATGGAACACACAGGTTTAATAGAATAGAAGACACAGGGTTACTAGAATAGAACACACAGGGTTAATAGAAGAGAACACACAGGGTTAATAGAATAGAACACACAGGTTTAATAGAATAGAATACACAGGGTTACTAGAATAGAACACACAGGGTTAATAGAAGAGAACACACAGGGTTAATATAATAGAACACACAGGGTTAATAGAATAGAAGACACAGGGTTACTAGAATAGAACACACAGGGTTACTAGAATAGAACACACAGGGTTAATAGAAGAGAACACACAGGGTTAATAGAAGAGAACACACAGGGTTAATAGAAGAGAACACACAGGGTTAATAGTATAGAACACACAGGGTTACTAGAATAGAACACACAGGGTTAATAGAAGAGAACAAACAGGGTTAATAGAATAGAACACACAGGGTTAATAGAATAGAACACACAGGGTTAATAGAATAGAACACACAGGGTTAATAGAATAGAACACACAGGGTTAATAGAAGAGAACACACAGGGTTAATAGAAGAGAACACACAGGGTTAATAGAATAGAACACACAGGGTTACTAGAATAGAACACACAGGGTTAATAGAATAGAACACACAGGGTTAATATAATAGAACACACAGGGTTAATAGAATAGAACACACATGGTTAATAGAAGAGAACACACAGGGTTAATAGAAGAGAACACACAGGGTTAATAGAAGAGAACACACAGGGTTAATAGAAGAGAACACAGAGGGTTAATAGTATAGAACACACAGGGTTACTAGAATAGAACACACAGGGTTACTAGAATAGAACACACAGGGTTACTAGAAGAGAACACACATGGTTAATAGTATAGAACACACAGGGTTACTAGAAGAAAACACACCGGGTTAATAGTATAGAACACACAGGGTTACTAGAATAGAACACACAGGGTTACTAGAATAGAACACACAGGGTTACTAGAAGAGAACACACAGGGTTAATAGTATAGAACACACAGGGTTAATAGTATAGAACACACAGGGTTAATAGTATAGAACACACAGGGTTAATAGAATAGAACACACAGGGTTAATAGAATAGAACACACAGGGTTACTAGAATAGAACACACAGGGTTACTAGAATAGAACACACAGGGTTAATAGAAGAGAACACACAGGGTTAATAGTATAGAACACACAGGGTTAATAGAATAGAACACACAGGGTTACTAGAATAGAACACACAGGGTTAATAGAATGGAACACACAGGGTTACTATAATAGAACACACAGGGCTACTAGAATAGAACACACAGGGTTACTAGAATAGAACACACAGGGTTACTAGAATAGAACACACAGGGTTAATAGAATAGAGTTGGGGGTTTCAGTAAATTCCAGTAACTTTCCCCAAATCCCCCGGTATTCCTCTTTACTGCCTCCTGATTCCTGGAATCTTCCAACCGGGATTTCTGGAAAACCTGGGGATTTTAGGTAGGTTACCGGAATTTTACAACTCTAAATAGAGTAGAATCAAACTGAATAGAATCAAATAAAATATAACTTTATTAACACACTAAAACAGGATGTCAAACACATTTGTACATGTTCAGGGCATCTCCGTTTACTCCTCTGGAATAGCCTGCTACAGTAGGTTAACGTCCAGCCACAGACACTCCTTTATGGAGACAAACAGGCAGGACATCATCATCAGATGTTGTTATTGAAGAGGACAGCAGCCACACCTCTCTCAGACCCTATCTGTGGAGTGGTCGCGTCCGTCTTCAGAGCACGTCTCTAAACAACCAGTCAGTTCATCATATTCACTCTGATCCAAACCCACAGAGATCACCTATACTGTATCTACTGTAATTAAAAGCACAACAAGATGGTCTGAGCATCGTCTCCTGTTGTCTTCAACACTAAAGGCCCTGGCTGGCTAATGATCTGCAGCAACGTGTTGGTCTGTACGTGTACAGGCAGGCCCCAGCTGTGGCAGCAGCAGTCACCAGAACACAATATCCCACATTACCACAGCAGAGGAAAACAGAAGAGCATGCGGATGCGGTTGCTAAGCAACATCTTCACCATAATATGTTTTAGGCAAAGGCTATTAATGGATCGGGACGTTTTTTTGTTCAGTCTATAAATAATTATGGGCATTCCATTTTTTTTTTGTGCTAGGAACTGACAGTCCAACAATTTTCCTGAAAACATGAGAAAATGTTAGTTACCTGGGCCATTCCCGTTGAGTTGAGTGAAGTTGTCCAGCATGAAACTGAAGAAACTGGAGAGCTGAGGAAGATTGAAACATAGTCAGGTGTATTTCATATGGCCAAGTACTAACAGACTGTGTTGGCCTGCTGGGCTAAAGCCGAGGCCTCCTCAGGTCTCAGACAAGGTTGAACCACCTGAGATCCGTCTCCATTACCTGTAGCTGGTCTTGCTCCCCAGCATACTCTATAGACTGGAAGATGTTCCACGTGTATCGCTGTCTCATCTCTAACCTGGCCATGTAACGTCTGTACCAGCGCTGGATCAGGATGGCTGCCTTCATAGCTGAGAGGACGAGATGGAAGACCAGATAAAACAACAGTTTAATAACGTTGCTGTTTTATAACAGCCCCCTGCAGGTAGTTAGCGGTACTGAATAAAATAACAGCCCCCTGCAGGTAGTTAGCGGTTAACCCACTAGGCCGTCATTGAAAATAAGAATTTGTTCTTAACTGACTTGCCTAGTAAAATAAAGGTAAAAAAATAAAATAAAAAGGTAGTTAGTGGTACTGAATATAATAACAGCCCCCTGCAGGTAGTTAGTGGTACTGAATATAATAACAGCCCCCTGCAGGTAGTTAGTGGTACTGAATATAATAACAGCCCCTGCAGGTAGTTAGTGGTACTGAATATAATAACAGCCCCCTGCAGGTAGTTAGTGGTACTGAATATAATAACAGCCCCCTGCAGGTAGTTAGTGGTACTGAATATAATAACAGCCCCCTGCAGGTAGTTAGTGGTACTGAATATAATAACAGTTTAATAACAGCCCCCTGCAGGTAGTTAGTGGTACTGAATAAAATAACAGTTTAATAACAGCCCCCTGCAGGTAGTTAGCGGTATTTAAAACTAATGAAGCCACAGGATGACCATGGGCATTGACCAATAGGACACAATGATACAGTAAGGTTGACCAATAGGACACAATGATACAGTAAGGTTGACCAATAGGACACAATGATACAGTAAGGTTGACCAATAGGACTCCGCAATAGGGGTGACATGAGAGGAGGCCTCTTACCCAGTGCAGGGCTGGGAGTTTTCATGGCCATCTGGTCTGTAGTGAGGAGTGATTAAATTAAATAATTTATAGTGAACCAGTTCAGAGGGAGAGGAAGAGAGGCAGAATTAACAACACACCAGGGAGGTAAGAGAGAATCAGAAGTAGAAAATCCCTTCAGAGTAAATTCATTTAAACAAGTTTGTCAGCTAAAAGAAGAAGTAAAGAAATAAGGCAAATGAAAGCAGAACATTTGACCAACATCTTGAAAACATCCAACATCCTGTCGGAGGGAAAACTACACGATTTCTAATTCATCAGCTGCCGACTGATAAACATACTGAATTCTCAAAGATGTCAAAAGGTGCTCTATGATCAAACTGTATATTCACTGGATTCACAATCTACGAGATGTAGCCTGGTCACCAGATCTGTATTGTCTTGCCAACTACAGGTTTCTGCTATGCCAACCTTAACAGATCTGGGACCAGGCTACATGAGTCCTGGGGGAAGACAATCAGAGCCATCACTTGTCCCCAGTCGGTCTCACCTGTCGTCAGTCTCCTCCTCATGTTGTCGGTGGTGACGGAGGTGCCACATCCCATAATGCTAGTCACTACAGGTGTCCAGCAGTCACTACAGTCGCCTCGTATATCTCACTGGTCATCCCCAAAGCCAACACCTCCTTTGGCCGCCTTTCCTTCCAGTTCTCTGCTGCCAGTGACTGGAACGAATTGCAAAAATCGCTGAAGCTGGAGACTTACATTTCCCTCACTAACTTTAAACATCCGCTATATGAGCAGCTAACCGATCACTGCAGCTGTACATAGTCCATCTGTAAATAACCCACCCAATCTACCTACCTCATCCCCATATTGTTTTTATTTACTTTGCTGCTCTTTTGCACACCAGTATCACTACTTACACACCATCATCTGCTCATCATCATCTGCTCATCTATTACTCCAGTGTTAATCTACTAAATTGTAATTACTTCACTACTATGGCCTATTTATTGCCTTACCTCCTCACACCATTTGCACACACTGTATATAGACTTCCTTTTTTTTCTCTATTGTGTTATTGACTGTACGCTTGTTTATTCCATGTGTAACTCTGTGTTGTTGTTTGTGTCGCGCTGCTTTGCTTTATCTTGGCCAGGTTGCCGTTGTAAATGAGAACTTGTTCTCAACTGGCCGACCTGGTTAAATAAAGGTGAAATAATAAAAAATAATAAAACAGGCGTCCAACAGTCACTACAGGCGTCCAGCAGTCACTACAGGCATCCAACAGTCACTACAGGCTTCCAGCAGTCACTGCAGGCTTCCAGCAGTCACTACAGGCGTCCAGCAGTCACTACAGGCGTCCAGCAGTCACTACAGGCATCCAACAGTCACTACAGGCGTCCAGCAGTCACTACAGGCGTCCAGCAGTCACTACAGGCGTCCAGCAGTCACTACAGGCATCCAACAGTCACTACAGGCGTCCAGCAGTCACTACAGGCGTCCAGCAGTCACTACAGGCGTCCAGCAGTCACTACAGGCGTCCAGCAGTCACTACAGGCGTCCAGCAGTCACTGCAGGCTTCCAACAGTCACTACAGGCTTCCAGCAGTCACTACAGGCTTCCAGCAGTCACTACAGGCATCCAACAGTCACTACAGGCTTCCAGCAGTCACTACAGGCTTCCAGCAGTCACTACAGGCTTCCAACAGTCACTACAGGCGTCCAGCAGTCACTACAGGCATCCAACAGTCACTACAGGCATCCAACAGTCACTACAGGCTTCCAGCAGTCACTACAGGCATCCAACAGTCACTACAGGCATCCAACAGTCACTACAGGCTTCCAGCAGTCACTACAGGCATCCAACAGTCACTACAGGCATCCAACAGTCACTGCAGGCGTCCAACAGTCACTACAGGCATCCAACAGTCACTGCAGGCGTCCAACAGTCACTACAGGCGTCCAGCAGTCACTGCAGGCTTCCAGCAGTCACTACAGGCATCCAACAGTCACTACAGGCGTCCAACATTCACTGCAGGCTTCCAGCAGTCACTACAGGCATCCAACAGTCACTGCAGGCGTCCAACAGTCACTACAGGCGTCCAGCAGTCACTGCAGGCTTCCAGCAGTCACTACAGGCATCCAACAGTCACTGCAGGCGTCCAACAGTCACTACAGGCGTCCAGCAGTCACTACAGGCATCCAACAGTCACTACAGGCGTCCAGCAGTCACTACAGGCATCCAACAGTCACTACAGGCGTCCAGCAGTCACTACAGGCTTCCAGCAGTCACTACAGGCATCCAACAGTCACTGCAGGCGTCCAACAGTCACTACAGGCGTCCAGCAGTCACTGCAGGCTTCCAGCAGTCACTACAGGCATCCAACAGTCACTGCAGGCGTCCAACAGTCACTACAGGCGTCCAACAGTCACTACAGGCATCCAACAGTCACTACAGGCGTCCAGCAGTCACTACAGGCATCCAACAGTCACTGCAGGCGTCCAACAGTCACTACAGGCGTCCAGCAGTCACTGCAGGCTTCCAGCAGTCACTACAGGCATCCAACAGTCACTGCAGGCGTCCAACAGTCACTACAGGCGTCCAACAGTCACTACAGGCATCCAACAGTCACTGCAGGCGTCCAACAGTCACTACAGGCGTCCAGCAGTCACTGCAGGCTTCCAGCAGTCACTACAGGCATCCAACAGTCACTGCAGGCGTCCAACAGTCACTGCAGGCGTCCAACAGTCACTACAGGCATCCAACAGTCACTGCAGGCGTCCAACAGTCACTACAGGCGTCCAACAGTCACTGCAGGCGTCCATCAGTCACTGCAGGCGTCCAACAGTCACTGCAGGCGTCCAACAGTCACTACAGGCGTCCAATAGTCACTACAGGCGTCCAACAGTCACTGCAGGCGTCCAACAGTCACTACAGGCGTCCAACAGTCACTGCAGGCGTCCAACAGTCACTGCAGGCGTCCAACAGTCACTGCAGGCGTCCAACAGTCACTGCAGGCGTCCAACAGTCACTACAGGCGTCCAACAGTCACTGCAGGCGTCCATCAGTCACTGCAGGCGTCCAACAGTCACTGCAGGCGTCCAACAGTCACTGCAGGCGTCCATCAGTCACTGCAGGCGTCCAACAGTCACTGCAGGCGTCCAACAGTCACTGCAGGCGTCCAACAGTCACTACAGGCGTCCAACAGTCACTACAGGCGTCCAACAGTCACTGCAGGCGTCCAACAGTCACTACAGGCATCCAGCAGTCACTACAGGCGTCCAACAGTCACTACAGGCGTCCAACAGTCACTACAGGCGTCCAACAGTCACTACAGGCGTCCAGCCGTCACAGGTCTCAGTGACCCAAGGGTTCTGTATCATGTAATATTATGTCTGTGGTCATTCTGTTAGGGGTAAGGCAGTATGTCTGTGGCCATTCTGTTAGGGGCAAGGCAGTATGTCTGTGGCCATTCTGTTAGGGGCAAGACAGTATGTTTGTGGCCATTCTGTTAGGGGCAAGGCAGTATGTCTGTGGCCATTCTGTTAGGGGTAAGGCAGTATGTCTGTGGCCATTATTTTAGGGGCAAGGCAGTATGTCTGTGGCCATTTTGTTAGGGGCAAGGCAGTATGTCTGTGGCCATTCTGTTAAGGGCAAGGCAGTATGTCTGTGGCCATTCTGTTAGGGGCAAGGCAGTATGTCTGTGGCCATTCTGTTAGGGGCAAGACAGTATGTTTGTGGCCATTCTGTTAGGGGCAAGGCAGTATGTCTGTGGCCATTCTGTTAGGGGTAAGGCAGTATGTCTGTGGCCATTCTTTTAGGGGCAAGGCAGTATGTCTGTGGCCATTTTGTTAGGGGCAAGGCAGTATGTCTGTGGCCATTCTGTTAGGGGCAAGGCAGTATGTCTGTGGCCATTCTGTTAAGGGCAAGGCAGTATGTCTGTGGCCATTCTGTTAGGGGCAAGGCAGTATGTCTGTGAATGGAAACAGAGAGGAAGAGTCAGACAGGCAGACAGAGGGCGAGAGAGAGAGAAAAGTTGCATACTCCTTGAATCCTCTCTCCTAAAAACCCATTGGATGAGAAAGCCAGTGGTCCCTCCCCTCTAACCTTCTCCTTCAATGGGTTCTTAGAAGGAGACGAGAGAGGAAGTGAAAAGTACACTACATGACCAAAATCACGGGCATTAATATAGAGTTGGTCCCAGCTTTGCTGCTATAACAACCTCCACTCTTCTAGGAAGGATTTCCACTAGATGTTGGAACATTGTTGCTATAACAGCCTCCACTCTTCTGGGAAGGCTTTCCACTAGATGTAGGAACATTGCTGCTATAACAGCATCCACTCTTCTGGGAAGGATTTCCACTAGATGTTGGAACATTGCTGCTATAACAGCCTCCACTCTTCTGGGAAGGCTTTCCACTAGATGCTGGAACATTGCTGCTATAACAGCCTCCACTCTTCTGGGAAGGCTTTCCACTAGATGTTGGAACATTGCTGCTATAACAGCCTCCACTCTTCTGGGAAGGATTTCCACTAGATGTTGGAACATTGCTGAGGGGATTTGCTTCCATTCAGCCACAAGAGCATTAGTGAGGTTGGGCACTGATGTTGGGCGATTAGGCCTGGCTCGCAGTCGGCGCTCCAATTCATCCCAAATGTGTTGAGGTTGAGGTCAGGGCTCAAGTTCTTCCACACCGATCTCGACAAACCATTTCTGTATAGACCTCGCTTTGTGCATGGGGGCATTGTCATGCTGAAACAGGAAAGGGCCTTCCTCAAACTGTAGCCATCAAATTGGAAGCACAGAATCATCTAGAATGTCATTGTATGCTGTAGCGTTAATATTTTCCTTCACTGGAACTAAGGGGCCTAGCCTGAACCATGAAAAACAGCCCCAGACTATTATTCGTCCTCCACCAAACTTTACAGTTGCCACTATGCATTGGGGCAGGTGGCGTTCTCCTGGCATCCACCAAACCCAGATTTGTCCATCGGACTACCAGATGGTGAAGCGTGATTCATCAACCCAGAGAACATGTTTCCACTGATCCAGAGTCCAATGGCAGCGAAGTTTACACCACTCCAGCTGACACTTGGCATTGCGCATGGTGATCTTAGGCTTGTGTGCGGCTGCTCGGCCATGGAAACCCATTTCATGAAGCTCCCGACAAACAGTTATTGTGATGTTGCTTCTAGAGGCAGTTTGAAACACGAAAGTGAGCGTTGCAACCGAGGACAGACTATTTTTACGCGCTACACACTGCAACACTTGGTGGTCCTGTTCTGTGAGCTTATGTGGTCTACCACGTCGTGGCTGAGCCGTTGTTGCTCTTAGATGTTTCCACTTCACAATAACAGCACTTAAAGTTGACTGGGGAAGCTCTAGCAGGGCAGAAATGTGACGAACAGACTTGTTGGAAAGGTGGCATCCTATAACAGTGCCACGTTGAAAGTCACTGAGCTCTCCAGTAAGGCCATTATACTGCCCATGTTTGTCCATGGAGATTGCAAGGCTGGATGCTCGACCTAATACACCCATCAGCAACAGATGTGGCTGAAATAGGCAAATCAAGTAATTTGAAGGGGTGTCCACATACTTTTGTATATATAGTGTATGCATTTGAGATCTTGAGATGTCATAATTGAAGGTGTCCCTGCTGAAAAGCCTCCAGTTGAAGCCTAATTGATGTTCACATGTGAATTGGTTATAATCAGTATTGGGTTGCCATGGAGGCACATGTTTGATATAGCATGAAACAAGTCCTTTGGGATCAACTATGAATAACCAACATCGCCTCGCTCTCAGCCTCTGTTACAATACCCCAGCAGCATCTCATTTGACAAAGGCTCTTGGTGGGGGAAAAACAAAAACAAATGGCGAAATACGCACATAATTGTGCTGTATTAAATTAAACATGTCGCATAAACTAACTCATCCTGCATGCGTCACTGTAGTGTAGCCCATTGATCTGCACGAGACAAACACCTGTTGCTGTTCACATTAAAATCTGCAAAGGTGAATATAGTCATTAAATTCCCTACACAGGATGCAACAGCTGATTCAGTGACCAATAGCCTATATTGCCAGTAAATGACTTACCCTGCGACAAGTCCAAGACTACCCAGCTCATCTAAGGAACACGCCTGTTCCTCCTGGACACCGGTTGGGTTGATAGATGTTTGGTTGTGCCGCAGCAGAGTCTACGCCAAAATGTGAGTCTTGTACGTGGTGTACGCTTCTGCTTCCGTAAGCAACACGCGTGTTTTGAGTGGGCGTCACGCACAGCGAGGAACATAAGGGTCCATTTGATTTCCGCTTTCCCCACGCGCCGGAGTTCGGCTATGGTTGACTGAGTTTGGCGCACATCTGCGCCCCTGACAAGACAAGCAAATGCATCAATTATGGCCATGCCTTTCCCCGCCCCTCGAAGTAATTGGACCGCCATTAGAGGCGAGAGCATACCGCTTTAACATTCAATTATACAGCCTTCAGGTGCGCAACTTGTTTTAAACATTTAGTGGTGCATTGATTTGTTGGAATGACAACACGATGAATAAAAACAAGACATCTTTATTAAATATACATAAAATTAAAAGCGTTCATAAGAGCATTCAGGCGCCCAGTTGCCTGGCATGTTTCCTCCCTTGTCTCAGCCGTGCCATGGCAGTGTGGACCTCTAGTTGGGTAATGACTTTCCTCCTGTTGAGCCGTGACAGGCGGGCGGCCTCGGAGCCGACCAGACGGACCAGCACCCTCCGCGGGCAGGTCTTCTCGTTCACCAATAAACGGTCCATGGTGGGGATGCAGTCACCCTGTAATTAAAAAAAATAAAAAATAAAGTCCTGTAAGTTTGTTCCAAACCTAAATCTAACGCACCCGAATCTAATAATTAGCTTGTTGATACATTTCATCAGGTTAGTTAGAGGTTGGATCGAATACCTACAGCAGGGTAGCGCTCCAGGAATAGGGTTGGCGAGCCCTGTGACATTAATTTACACCAAATAGCTTTAAGTAATGCCACATGTGGCCCATTATTTCCAACCTCTCTCCGGATCTTGTAGATGAAGGTGGAGTAGGCCTTGTTTTTCCTCTTCTGACTTCTGAAGGGGTTCTTCGTTGTTCCGCTAACAAATACCTTCATTGTGTTTTTCCTTTGGATAGTCTTATAACAGGTTACACTTACAATGACCTTTTTATAGGCCTATGACGCACACTTTGGTGTTATGAAGATTGAATTCAGCCTTGGGCAATTTATCTATGGTGAGCACCTGCGCTGTTCACGCCTGGCTGGGTCACTTTTAGTTCCAGCATTTTGAAACGTTTGACACGTTAACCCACCTGACCAATCAGAGAACCTATTTATCTTTATAAATAAAAATGGTACTTCCTGGTCGGAAAATAATGAAAACCTTATTCAGAAAGTCTGGGGTTTGTTGTTAAGTCGAACCCACACACACACACTATTCCCCTTATTCTGCAAATAAATCATTTCCTAAAATAGACAACCCCAAATGCCTTGAATACACCTTCTGCTCCGTGATATGGGTGACAGGGTGTAGCAGCTGGGCCCCTTCAGGGGATCCAGCCATTAGGACCCTGCTCTGGTACATTACACATTGCATTACTGTTTCCTCATTGCATTTTCCCAACTGGCCCTCAACAGATGAGGGAGGGACTTTGTGAGGAGATAAAGGGTATTACTGGCCATTAGTGTCCTGTGGATTATCCTAATCCAGCCCTCGTGCTGTCAGAGTGGCTACAGTAGAGTGCTTCAGTGTGGTCCTGTCACTGTGTAGGCATGAAGATGGAATCCCATGGACAGTGTGTTCTGTTGGCCCTCCTGCTTGTGTCTAACGGTATGTTTGTCTCTTCTTTGCCTTTGTCTTCCCTCATTATGTCCGTGTGTCTCTGGATGGTGAGCTTGATCAAAGCATGACCTCAGACTATAGGCTTCCAGAGTGGTGGGTTGAATGGTTGTACAGCTTTACTACACACTGTCAAATGTGTTCACATATCGGTTGATTGGTGTTGGATTGAATACTGAAGGAAACATATTGGTGTTGGATTGAATACTGAAGGAAACATATTGGTCTTGGATTGAATACTGAAGGAAACATATTGGTGTTGGATTGAATACTGAAAGAAACATATTGGTGTTGGATTGAATACTGAAGGAAACATATTGGTGTTGGATTGAATACTGAAGGAAACATATTGGTGTTGGATTGAATACTGAAGGAAACATATTGGTGTTGGATTGAATACTGAAAGAAACATATTGGTGTTGGATTGAATACTGAAAGAAACATATTGGTGTTGGATTGAATACTGAAGGAAAAATATTGGTGTTGGATTGAATACTGAAGGAAACATATTGGTGTTGGATTGAATACTGAAGGAAACATATTGGTGTTGGATTGAATACTGAAGGAAACATATTGGTGTTGGATTGAATACTGAAGGAAACATATTGGTGTTGGATTGAATACTGAAAGAAACATATTGGTGTTGGATTGAATACTGAAAGAAACATATTGGTGTTGGATTGAATACTGAAAGAAACATATTGGTGTTGGATTGAATACTGAAGGAAACATATTGGTGTTGGATTGAATACTGAAGGAAACATATTGGTGTTGGATTGAATACTGAAGGAAACATATTGGTGTTGGATTGAATACTGAAGGAAACATATTGGTGTTGGATTGAATACTGAAGGAAACATATTGGTGTTGGATTGAATACTTAAGGAAACATATTGGTGTTGGATTGAATACTGAAGGAAACATATATTGGTTGATTGGGCTCCCGAGTGACGCAGCAGTCTTAAGACACTGCATCTAGAGGCCTCACTACAGACCCTGGTTTGATTCCAGGCTGCATCACAACCAGCTGTGATTGGGAGTCCATTAGGGCAGCTCACAATTGGCCCAGCGTCATCCAGGTTAGGGTTTGGCCGGGGTAGACCGTCATTGAAAATAATTATTTGTTCTTAACTGACTTGCCTAGTTAAATAAAACATAAATAAAACAATTGGTGTTGGATTGAATACTGAAAGAAAGAAATGTGTTTTTTTTAGGTATTTTTGTTATAAATAGGTTAATTGTTATAGTTTTACTGTAGCAGTTGTGTGTCTGGTTTCCCAATATTCCAATCCCTCACCAGACGACATGCTTCTCTAAATAATATGCTGATTATTTGTGGTCTAGTAGTCAGACTGTGGAATGGACAGACTGCACATGTTTAGAATATGAGAGACTTGTTTTGGTTGGAAAGTGTTTCTGTCTTTAACATCTAATGTTCTGTCTCTGTGCTGCGCTGGGGGTCTGTCTATGTGCTGCGCTGGGGGTCTGTCTCAACAGTTCTAATCCGTGTACACGCCCAGGAGGTAGGTGGAATCAAATCTAGTGATTGATCATCAAACATATTGATAATGTAATGTGTGTGTGAATTGACTGATGTCCTCCAACCTAAGGCAGAGGTCTTCTCCAGCTCCTGTCCTGCAGAGCCTCTGGATGGGCCTGCTTTACTTCACACCCTGCTGCAAGTAGTTCTCCAGGAGCTGAGTTGAAGAACCCTGCCCTGGCCTTAGAGACTCATGTTCCATCTCTCCCTCTCTGTGTTTCAGGGGGAGGAGGTGACTGAGACATGGACAGGACGAGCCTGTAAGTGTGACTGTGAGGGGGCAGAATCCCCAACCCAGTTCACCTCCCTCTCCCCCACCCCACCACGTGTCATGGAGTGCATGCCAGGTAAAGACCAAGCCTTCTGTCTGTCTATGTCTGTCTCTGTCTATGTCTGTCTCTGTCTATGTCTGTCTCTGTCTCTCTCTGTCTCTGTCTCTCTCTGTCTCTGTCTGTCTCTGTCTCTGTGTGTCTATGTCTGTCTCTGTCTCTCTCTGTCTCTGTCTCTCTCTGTGTCTGTCTCTCTCTGTCTCTCTCTGTGTCTGTCTCTGTGTCTGTCTCTCTCTGTCTCTGTCTGTCTCTGTCTCTGTCTGTCTCTGTCTCTGTCTCTCTCTGTCTCTGTCTCTCTCTGTCTCTGTTTCTGTCTCTGTCTCTCTCTGTCTCTGTCTATGTGTGTGTCTGTCTATGTGTGTCTCTATCTCTCTCTGTCTCTGTCAATGTGTGTCTCTGTCTCTCTCTATCTCTCTCTCTGTTTCTGACTATCTCTCTCTCTCTCTCTGTCTATCTCTCTTCGTCTTTCTCTCTCTCTCTCTCTCTCTCTCTGTGTGTGTCTCTATCTATCCATCTCTCTGTCTATCTGTCTTTCTCTCTCTGTCTCTCTCAATTCAAGTCAATTCAATTCAAGGGCATTATTGGGAAACATATGTTAACATTGCCAAAGCAAGTGAAGTAGATAATATACAAAAGTGAAATAAACAATAAAAATTAACATTACACTCACAAAAGTTCCAAAAGAATAAAGACTTTTCAAATGTCATATTATGTTTATATACAGTGTTGTAATGATGTGCAAATGGTTAAAGTACAAAAGGGAAAATAAATAAATATGGATTGTATTTACAATGGTGTTTGTTCTTCACTGGTTGCCGTTATCTTGTGGTAACAGGTCACACATCTTGCTGCTGTGATGTCACACTGTGGTATTTCACCCAGTAGATTTGAGAGTTTATCAAAATCGGGTTTGTTTTCAAATTATTTTTGGATCTGTGTAATCTGAGGGAAATATGTGTCTCTAAAATGGTCATAGATTTGGCAGGAGGTTAGCAAGTGCAGCTCAGTTTCCACCTCATTTTGTGGGCAGTGAGCACATAGCCTGTCTTCTCTTGAGAGCCAGGTCTGCCTACGGCGGCCTTTCTCAATAGCAAGGCTATGCTCACTGAGTCTGTACATAGTCAAAGCTTTCCTTAAGTTTGGGTCAGTCACAGTGGTCAGGTATTATTCCACTGTGTACTCTCTGTTTAGGGCCAAATAGCATTCTAGTTTGCTCTGGTTTTATGTTAATTACTTGACACATTGAAAATAATTATCTTCTTGTTTTCTCATGATTTGCTTGGGTCTAATTGTGTTGCTGTCCTGGGACTCTGTGGGGTCTACTGGTATGTATTCAATTGGAGTGGATCAATATTGTTTTTAATTTAATTTGATTGGAAGCTGAGATCTTTGTAGGGGCTGAGAGGTGTGTGTGTGTGTGTGTGTGTGTGTGTGTGTGTGTGTGTGTGTGTGTGTGTGTGTGTGTGTGTGTGTGTGTGTGTGTGTGTGTGTGTGTGTGTGTGTGTGTGTGTGTGTGTAAAGTGACTATGAGCTGGAACCTGAACAAGTCTGTGCCTGCAGTCAGGTGGAATGTCATTAATCAGCAGATGGAGAGCCTCCTTGCTCCACTTCACACAGGCTGTGTGTGTAATCACATGACAGACAGACAGACAGACAGACAGACAGACAGACAGACAGACAGACAGACAGACAGACAGACAGACAGACAGACAGACAGACAGACAGACAGACAGACAGACAGACAGACAGACAGACAGACAGACAGACAGTACTGTGCAGTATGCTAGCAGGATTATCCCTTTACTAGAACAGGGTTGTGATGCACAGATTACTAGGACCAAAATAGGACGTCTGTCCTTCTCAAAGGTGTTGATTGGGTGATCAGATCCTCCTCTATCTTCCTGTTCAAACAGCAGAGTGGATAGGAGAGGCTGGGCTGCATCCCAAATGAATCCCTATTCCCTCCAATGCACTTCTTTGGAGCAGATTATTATGGGCCATAGGGACGCAGCCTGATACTGGTTCCAAAGAGTCAAACAGCAGGCTACTACTATACTATTACTACTATACTACTACTACTACTATTAGTATTATTACTACTACTACTACTACTACTATTAGTATTATTGCTACTACCACTATACTACTACTACTACTACTATACTATTACTACTATACTACTACTACTATTAGTATTATTATTACTACTACTACTACTACTACTATACTATTACTACTATACTACTATTCATATTATTACTACTACTACTACTACTACTAAACTACTTCTACTACTATTATACTACTACTACTACTACTACTACAACTACTATACTACTGCGACTACTACTACTATTATTTATTTTATTTTTTATTTCACCTTTATTTAACCAGGTAGGCTAGTTGAGAACAAGTTCTCATTTGCAACTGCGACCTGGCCAAGATAAAGCATAGCAGTGTGAACAGACAACACAGAGTTACACATGGAGTAAACAATTAACAAGTCAATAACACAGTAGAAAAAAAAATGGGCAGTCTATATACAATGTGTGCAAAAGGCATGAGGAGGTAGGCGAATAATACAATTTTGCAGATTAACACTGGGGTGATAAATGATCAGATGGTCATGTACAGGTAGAGATATTGGTGTGCAAAAGAGCAGAAAAGTAAATAAATAAATAAAAAAACAGTATAAAAACAGTATGGGAATGAGGTAGGTGAAAATGGGTGGGCTATTTACCAATAGACTATGTACAGCTGCAGCGATCGGTTAGCTGCTCGGATAGCTGATGTTTGAAGTTGGTGAGGGAGATAAAAGTCTCCAACTTCAGCGATTTTTGCAGTTCGTTCCAGTCACAGGCAGCAGAGTACTGGAACGAAAGGCGGCCAAATGAGGTGTTGGCTTTAGGGATGATCAGTGAGATACACCTGCTGGAGCGTGTGCTACGGATGGGTGTTGCCATCGTGACCAGTGAACTGAGATAAGGCGGAGCTTTACCTAGCATGGACTTGTAGATGACCTGGAGCCAGTGGGTCTGGCGACGAATATGTAGCGAGGGCCAGCCGACTAGAGCATACAAGTCGCAGTGGTGGGTGGTATAAGGTGCTTTGGTGACAAAATGGATGGCACTATGATAGACTGCATCCAGTTTGCTGAGTAGAGTGTTGGAAGCCATTTTGTAGATGACATCGCCGAAATCGAGGATCAGTAGGATAGTCAGTTTTACTAGGGTAAGCTTGGCGGCGTGAGTGAAGGAGGCTTTGTTGCGGAATAGAAAGCCGACTCTTGATTTGATTTTCGATTGGAGATGTTTGATGTGAGTCTGGAAGGAGAGTTTGCAGTCTAGCCAGACACCTAGGTACTTATAGATGTCCACATATTCAAGGTCGGAACCATCCAGGGTGGTGATGCTAGTCGGGCATGCGGGTGCAGGCAGCGATTGGTTGAAGGGCATGCGGGTGCAGGCAGCGATCGGTTGAAAAGCATGCATTTGGTTTTACTCGCGTTTAAGAGCAGTTGGAGGCCACGGAAGGAGTGCTGTATGGCATTGAAGCTCGTTTGGAGGTTAGATAGCACAGTGTCCAATGACGGGCCGAAAGTATATAGAATGGTGTCGTCTGCGTAGAGGTGGATCAGGGAATCGCCCGCAGCAAGAGCAACATCATTGATATATACAGAGAAAAGAGTCGGTCCGAGAATTGAACCCTGTGGCACCCCCATAGAGACTGCCAGAGGACCGGACAGCATGCCCTCCGATTTGACACACTGAACTCTGTCTGCAAAGTAATTGGTGAACCAGGCAAGGCAGTCATCCGAGAAACCGAGGCTATTGAGTCTGCCGATAAGAATATGGTGATTGACAGAGTCGAAAGCCTTGGCGAGGTCGATGAAGACGGCTGCACAGTACTGTCTTTTATCGATGGCGGTTATGATATCGTTTAGTACCTTGAGCGTGGCTGAGGTGCACCCGTGACCGGCTCGGAAACCAGATTGCACAGCGGAGAAGGTGCGGTGGGATTCGAGATGGTCAGTGACCTGTTTGTTGACTTGGCTTTCGAAGACCTTAGATAGGCAGGGCAGGATGGATATAGGTCTATAGCAGTTTGGGTCCAGGGTGTCTCCGCCTTTGAAGAGGGGGATGACTGCGGCAGCTTTCAATCCTTGGGGATCTCAGACGATATGAAAGAGAGGTTGAACAGGCTGGTAATAGGGGTTGCGACAATGGCGGCAGATAGTTTCAGAAATAGAGGGTCCAGATTGTCAAGCCCAGCTGATTTGTACGGGTCTAGGTTTTGCAGCTCTTTCAGAACATCTGCTATCTGGATTTGGGTAAAGGAGAACCTGGAGAGGCTTGGGCGAGGAGCTGCGGGGGCGGAGCTGTTGGCCGAGGTTGGAGTAGCCAGGCGGAAGGCATGGCCAGCCGTTGAGAAGTGCTTATTGAAGCTTTCGATAATCGTGGATTTATCAGTGGAGACCGTGTTACCTAGCCTCAGTGCAGTGGGCAGCTGGGAGGAGGTGCTCTTGTTCTCCATGGACTTCACAGTGTCCCAGAACTTTTTGGAGTTGGAGCTACAGGATGCAAACTTCTGCCTGAAGAAGCTGGCCTTAGCTTTCCTGACTGACTGCGTGTATTGGTTCCTGACTTCCCTGAACAGTTGCATATCACGGGGGCTATTCGATGCTATTGCAGTCCGCCACAGGATGTTTTTGTGCTGGTCGAGGGCAGTCAGGTCTGGAGTGAACCAAGGGCTGTATCTGTTCTTGGTTCTGCATTTTTTGAACGGAGCATGCTTATCTAAAATGGTGAGGAAGTTACTTTTAAAGAATGACCAGGCATCCTCAACTGACGGGATGAGGTCAATGTCCTTCCAGGATACCCGGGCCAGGTCGATTAGAAAGGCCTGCTCACAGAAGTATTAGTATTACTACTACTACTAAACTACTTCTACTACTATTATACTACTACTACTACTACTACTAAACTACTTCTACTACTATTATACTACTACTACTGCTACTACTACTACTACTACTACTATACTACTGCCACTACTACTATACTACTATTATACTACTACTACTAGTACTACTTCTACTACTATTATACTACTACTACTATTATTACTATTACTACTACTATTAAACTACTTCTACTACTATTATACTACTACTACTATTACTACTACTACTATTCATATTATTACTACTACTACTACTACTACTACTAAACTAATTCTACTACTATTATACTACTACTACTACAACTACTATACTACTGCGACTACTACTACTATTAGTATTACTACTACTACTAAACTACTTCTACTACTATTATACTACTACTACTACTACTAAACTACTTCTACTACTATTATACTACTACTACTATTATTACTATTACTACTACTACTAAACTACTTCTACTACTATTATACTACTACTACTATTACTACTACTATTAGTATTATTACTATTATTAGTATTACTACTACTACTACTAGTATACTACTTCTACTACTATTATAGTACTACTACTACTACTATTATACTACTGCTACTACTACTATACTACTTCTACTACTATTATACTACTACTACTACTACTACTATTATACTACTACTACTACTACTACTACTACACTACTACTAATATACTACTACTGCTACTATTATTATTACTACTACTACTACTACTACTACTACTACTACTACTACTATTATACTACTACTACTACTACTACTACTATTCATACTATTACTACTACTAACAGGTGGTTCTATTTGGCCCCTCATTGTTGGACATAAAAGACTGTAACAGCAGGAAATCAGCTCCAGGTGATTTTAATGTAAGAAATGTGTTCCGTAGTTCCTCCGCATAATAGAGAGACGTGATTGGATACTGATGTAAACAAGCTTTGAAATGATTGTTTCATGCAAACATTATACTCTTCCTGTTTAGGCTTCTTGCGGTCAATTTGCAGTCTAAAAATGATTTGCAGTTGTGTTCCGGCCCCCCCCGACCATCCGCTCAATAGTAAATCGCCCCACGGCTCAATTTAGTTGTGTGATCCATGTCCCACTCATTGTGTTGGTTATCCAGGAAGGAAACAGCTTGGTCGGGTTAAAGCCTCTGGTAGGATGTGGCAGACAACCATCTGCTGTGCTCTTCTACTAACGGATGTTTATCTAATAGATGTGTATCTAACGGATGTTTATCTAATGGATGTTTATCTAATGGATAATAGATGTTTATCTAATGGATGTTTATCTAATGGATGTTTATCTAATAGATGTTTATCTAATATATGTTTATCTAATGGATGTTTATCTAATGGATGTTTATCTAATGGATGTTTATCTAATAGATGTTTATCTAATGGATGTGTATCTAATGGATGTGTATCTAATGGATGTGTATCTAATGGATGTGTTTATCTAATGGATCTAATAGATGTTTATCTAATGGATGTTTATCTAATGGATAATAGTGTTTATCTAATAGATGTTTATCTAATGGATGTTTATCTAATGGATCTAATAATGTTTAGATGTTTATCTAATGGATGTTTATCTAATGGATGTTTATCTAATAGATGTTTATCTAATATCTAATATCTAATGGATGTTATCTAATGGATGTTTATCTAATGGATGTTTATCTAATAGATGTTTATCTAATGGATGTTTATCTAATGGATGTTTATCTAATGGATGTTTATCTAATGGATGTTTATCTAATAGATGTTTATCTAATGGATGTTTATCTAATGGATGTTTATCTAATGGATGTTTATCTAATGGATGTTTATCTAATGGATGTTTATCTAATGGATGTTTATCTAATGGATGTTTATCTAATGGATGTTTATCTAATGGATGTTTATCTAATAGTTTATCTAATGGATTTTATCTAATGGATGTTTATCTAATAGATGTTTATCTAATGGATGTTTATCTAATGGATGTTTATCTAATGGATGTTTATCTAACGGATGTTTATCTAATGGATGTTTATCTAATGGATAATAGATGTTTATCTAATAGATGTTTATCTAATGGATGTTTATCTAATGGATGTTTATCTAATGGATGTTTATCTAATGGATGTTTATCTAATGGATGTTTATCTAATGGATGTTTATCTAATGGATGTTTATCTAATGGATAATAGATGTTTATCTAATGGATGTTTATCTAATGGATGTTTATCTAATGGATGTTTATCTAATAGATGTTTATCTAATGGATGTTTATCTAATGGATGTTTATCTAATGGATGTTTATCTAATGGATGTTTATCTAATGGATAATAGATGTTTATCTAATGGATGTTTATCTAATGGATGTTTATCTAATAGATGTTTATCTAATGGATGTTTATCTAATGGATGTTTATCTAACGGATGTTTATCTAATAGATGTTTATCTAATGGATAATAGATGTTTATCTAATGGATAATAGATGTTTATCTAATGGATAATAGATGTTTATCTAATAGATGTTTATCTAATGGATGTTTATCTAATGGATGTTTATCTAATGGATGTTTATCTAATAGATGTTTATCTAATGGATAATAGATGTTTATCTAATGGATGTTTATCTAATGGATAATAGATGTTTATCTAATAGATGTTTATCTAATGGATGTTTATCTAATGGATGATAGATGTTTATCTAATGGATGTTTATCTAATGGATGATAGATGTTTATCTAATGGATGTTTATCTAATGGATGTTTATCTAATGGATAATAGATGTTTATCTAATGGATGTTTATCTAATGGATAATAGATGTTTATCTAATGGATGTTTATCTAATGGATAATAGATGTTTATCTAATGGATGTTTATCTAATGGATAATAGATGTTTATCTAATAGATGTTTATCTAATGGATAATAGATGTTTATCTAATGGATGTTTATCTAATGGATGATAGATGTTTATCTAATGGATGTTTATCTAATGGATGTTTATCTAATGGATGTTTATCTAATGGATGATAGATGTTTATCTAACGGATGTTTATCTAACGGATGATAGATGTTTATCTAATAGATGTTTATCTAATGGATGTTTATCTAACGGATGTTTATCTAATGGATAATAGATGTTTATCTAATAGATGTTTATCTAATGGATGTGTATCTAATGGATGTTTATCTAATGGATGTTTATCTAATAGATGTTTATCTAATGGATGTGTATCTAATAGATGTTTATCTAATGGATAATAGATGTTTATCTAATAGATGTTTATCTAATAGATGTTTATCTAATGGATGTTTATCTAATGGATGTTTATCTAATAGATGTTTATCTAATAGATGTTTATCTAATGGATGTTTATCTAATAGATGTTTATCTAATGGATGTGTATCTAATAGATGTTTATCTAATGGATAATAGATGTTTATCTAATGGATGTTTATCTAATGGATAATGGATGTTTATCTAATGGATGTTTATCTAATGGATAATGGATGTTTATCTAATGGATGTTTATCTAACGGATGTTTATCTAATAGATGTTTATCTAATAGATGTTTATAGATGTTTATCTAATAGATGTTTATCTAATGGATGTTTATCTAATAGATGTTTATCTAATGGATGTTTATCTAATAGATGTTTATCTAATAGATGTTTATCTAATGGATGTGTTTATCTAATGGATGTTTATCTAATGGGATGTTTATCTAATTTATCTAACGGATGTTTATCTAATGGATGTTTATCTAATGGATAATAGATGTTTATCTAATAGATGTTTATCTAATGGATGTTTATCTAATGGATGTTTATCTAATGGATAATAGATGTTTATCTAATGGATGTTTATCTAATGGATGTTTATCTAATAGATGTTTATCTAATGGATGTTTATCTAATGGATGTTTATCTAATGGATGTTTATCTAATGGATGTTTATCTAATGGATGTTTATCTAATGGATGTTTATCTAATAGATGTTTATCTAATGGATGTTTATCTAATGGATGTTTATCTAATGGATGTTTATCTAATGGATGTTTATCTAATGGATGTTTATAGATGTTTATGTTTTATCTAATGGATGTTTATCTAATGGATAATAGATGTTTATCTAATGGATGTTTATCTAATGGATGTTTATCTAATGGATGTTTATCTAATGGATGTTTATCTAATGGATGTTTATCTAATGGATAATAGATGTTTATCTAATAGATGTTTATCTAATGGATAATAGATGTTTATCTAATGGATGTTTATCTAATATGTTTATCTAATGGATGTTTATCTAATGGATGTTTATCTAATGTTTTTATCTAATGGAGATGTTTATCTAATAGATGTTTATCTAATGGATAATAGATGTTTATCTAATAGATGTTTATCTAATGGATGTTTATCTAATGGATGTTTATCTAATGGATGTTTATCTAATAGATGTTTATCTAATAGATGTTTATCTAATAGATGTTTATCTAATGGATGTTTATCTAATGGATGTTTATCTAATAGATGTTTATCTAATGGATGTTTATCTAATAGATGTTTATCTAATGGATGTTTATCTAATGGATGTTTATCTAATAGATGTTTATCTAATAGATGTTTATCTAATGGATGTTTATCTAATGGATGTTTATCTAATGGATGTTTATCTAATGGATGATAGATGTTTATCTAATGGATGTTTATCTAACGGATGTTTATCTAATGGATAATAGATGTTTATCTAATAGATGTTTATCTAATGGATGTGTATCTAATGGATGTTTATCTAATGGATGTTTATCTAATGGATGTTTATCTAATGGATGTTTATCTAATGGATGTTTATCTAATGGATGATAGATGTTTATCTAATGGATGTTTATCTAATAGATGTTTATCTAATGGATAATAGATGTTTATCTAATGGATGTTTATCTAATGGATGTTTATCTAATGGATGTTTATCTAATGGATGTTTATCTAATGGATGATAGATGTTTATCTAATAGATGTTTATCTAATGGATGTTTATCTAATAGATGTTTATCTAATGGATGTTTATCTAATAGATGTTTATCTAATAGATGTTTATCTAATGGATGTTTATCTAATGGATGTTTATCTAACGGATGTTTATCTAATGGATGTTTATCTAGATGTTTATCTAATGGATAATGTTTTATCTAATGGATGTTTATCTAATAGATGTTTATCTAATGGATGTTTATCTAATGGATGTTTATCTAATAGATGTTTATCTAATGGATGTGTATCTAATAGATGTTTATCTAATGGATAATAGATGTTTATCTAATGGATGTTTATCTAATGGATGTTTATCTAATAGATGTTTATCTAATGGATGTTTATCTAATGGATGATAGATGTTTATCTAATGGATGTTTATCTAACGGATGTTTATCTAATGGATGTTTATCTAATGGATAATAGATGTTTATCTAATAGATGTTTATCTAATGGATGTTTATCTAATGGATGATAGATGTTTATCTAATGGATGTTTATCTAACGGATGTTTATCTAATGGATAATAGATGTTTATCTAATATCTAATAGATGTTTATCTAATGGATGTGTATCTAATGGATGTTTATCTAATGGATGTTTATCTAATAGATGTTTATCTAATGGATGTGTATCTAATAGATGTTTATCTAATGGATAATAGATGTTTATCTAATAGATGTTTATCTAATAGATGTTTATCTAACGGATGTTTATCTAATAGATGTTTATCTAATGGATAATAGATGTTTATCTAATAGATGTTTATCTAATAGATGTTTATCTAATAGATGTTTATCTAATAGATGTTTATCTAATGGATGTTTATCTAATGGATGTTTATCTAATAGATGTTTATCTAATGGATAATAGATGTTTATCTAATGGATAATAGATGTTTATCTAATGGATAATAGATGTTTATCTAATAGATGTTTATCTAATAGATGTTTATCTAATGGATGTGTATCTAATGGATGTTTATCTAATAGATGTTTATCTAATAGATGTTTATCTAATGGATGTTTATCTAATAGATGTTTATCTAATGGATGTGTATCTAATAGATGTTTATCTAATGGATAATAGATGTTTATCTAATGGATGTTTATCTAATGGATAATGGATGTTTATCTAATGGATGTTTATCTAACGGATGTTTATCTAATAGATGTTTATCTAATAGATGTTTATCTAATGGATAATAGATGTTTATCTAATGGATAATAGATGTTTATCTAATGGATAATAGATGTTTATCTAATAGATGTTTATCTAATGGATGTTTATCTAATGGATGTTTATCTAATAGATGTTTATCTAATAGATGTTTATCTAATGGATGTTTATCTAATGGATGTTTATCTAACTGATGTTTATCTAATGGATGTTTATCTAATGGATAATAGATGTTTATCTAATAGATGTTTATCTAATGGATGTTTATCTAATGGATAATAGATGTTTATCTAATGGATGTTTATCTAACTGATGTTTATCTAATGGATGTTTATCTAATGGATAATAGATGTTTATCTAATAGATGTTTATCTAACGGATGTTTATCTAATGGATGTTTATCTAATGGATAATAGATGTTTATCTAATGGATGTTTATCTAACTGATGTTTATCTAATGGATGTTTATCTAATGGATAATAGATGTTTATCTAATAGATGTTTATCTAACGGATGTTTATCTAATGGATGTTTATCTAATGGATGTGTATCTAATAGATGTTTATCTAATGGATGTTTATCTAATGGATAATAGATGTTTATCTAATAGATGTTTATCTAATGGATGTTTATCTAATGGATGTTTATCTAATGGATGTTTATCTAATGGATGTTTATCTAATAGATGTTTATCTAATAGATGTTTATCTAATGGATGTTTATCTAATGGATAATAGATGTTTATCTAATAGATGTTTATCTAATAGATGTTTATCTAATGGATGTGTATCTAATAGATGTTTATCTAATGGATAATAGATGTTTATCTAATGGATGTTTATCTAATGGATAATAGATGTTTATCTAATGGATGTTTATCTAATAGATGTTTATCTAATGGATGTGTATCTAATAGATGTTTATCTAATAGATGTTTATCTAATGGATGTTTATATAATGGATGTTTATCTAATGGATGTTTATCTAATGGATGTTTATCTAATAGATGTTTATCTAATGGATGTTTATCTAATGGATGTTTATCTAATAGATGTTTATCTAATAGATGTTTATCTAATGGATGTTTATCTAATAGATGTTTATCTAATGGATGTTTATATAATGGATGTTTATCTAATGGATGTTTATCTAATGGATGTTTATCTAATGGATGTTTATCTAATGGATGTTTATCTAATGGATGTTTATCTAATAGATGTTTATCTAATAGATGTTTATCTAATGGATGTTTATCTAATGGATAATAGATGTTTATCTAATGGATGTTTATCTGGATGTTTATCTAATGGATGTTTATCTAATGGATGTTTATCTAATGGATGTTTATCTTCAATGTGGAGAATTAAAACAGAAGGATTTAGTATTGGAGATATATGAGTCCAAAATGGCACCCTATTCCCTACATAGTGTACTACTTTTGGATGGAGCAGGAAATCAGGGACTCAGAGGGGCTGGGTGGGTTGGAGGGAGAGGATTAATGTGGTGGTGGTTCGTTAGGCACAGGCTACCTCAGTCACCAGACGTGACCTTGCATGTTGGTGTTGTCTTTCATAACAACAAGCGGGTGGATGTTCCAGTTAGTTTCTGCAACCAGGAAGTGTTTTTGCCCTTTGTTGAAGGCAGCAAAGCCCTTCAAATTCAGTTCAGAATACAGTGTTTCCTGTGTAGAGAAGTGTCTTCCATTGGGCTAGTCTATAGTGACTATGTGGTCTCTAACAACATACAGTACATGCAGATGATACGTGTCCTAGGATCGGAGGACCCGTGACGATAACTACAAAATAATCAGCATCAGTGTGACGTCCATTGTTTGGCATCCAATGTTAACATGTTAACTACTTCCTTGTTGTCGACCATGATTTCCGTCTCTCACCTTGGCGTTCCTCTTCTCCAGAGTGTCCGTACCACAAGCCCCTGGGTTTGGAGGCTGGATCAGTCAGACCAGACCAGATCAGCTGCTCCAACGAGGATCAGTACACTGGCTGGTTCTCCTCCTGGCTCCCCAGCAATGCCAGACTCAACAACCAGGGCTTTGGGTGAGTCCCCTGCCCCATCCTCTCCCTCAGAACCAACCCCTGGTAGGGCCTCTATCTCCGCCTCCCTGTAATGGAGGACATTGGCTCAATCAGTAACCTCAGTGTTCCTTTGGGAAATAGCTCTTCTGACCTCATTGGTAAAATAATGGTCCCCTCCAGGTCATTGTTTTTGCCTAGGCTTTAGTTCAGCGGGCTAACATAGTTTCCCTGGCGGTTCCCCTCCAGGTCATTGTTTTTGCCTAGGCTTTAGCTCAGCGGGCTAACATAGTTTCCCTGGCGGTTCCCCTCCAGGTCATTGTTTTTGCCTAGGCTTTAGCTCAGCGGGCTAACATAGTTTCCCTGGCGGTTCCCCTCCAGGTCATTGTTTTTGCCTAGGCTTTAGCTCAGCGGGCTAACATAGTTTCCCTGGCGGTTCCCCTCCAGGTCATTGTTTTTGCCTAGGCTTTAGCTCAGCGGGCTAACATAGTTTCCCTGGCGGTTCCCCTCCAGGTGTGCTTGGCTGTCTAAGTTCCAGGACAACAGCCAGTGGTTGCAGATTGACCTGAAGGAGGTGATGGTGGTGTCTGGTATCCTGACCCAGGGGCGCTGTGACGCTGACGAATGGATCACCAAGTACAGTGTCCAGTACCGCACCGACCAGAATCTCAACTGGATCTACTACAAGGACCAGACGGGGAACAACAGGGTGGGTCCATTATAAAGACCTTTTACATTTAGTCACCGAGAAGATGCTCTTATTCAGAGTGACTCACAGTCAATAAATACTGGAACAAAACTTTTTTACAATCATAACTTAGTTCATATACATACATCAATACATGGTTCATTATGACATCACAAGGGTTACAAATGTAATAATGTCCATGGATGTTTTTCTAAAACGACTTGTTTTGTTGGAGGTCAGCTTTCACATCAATACATGGTTCATTATGACATCACAAGGTTTACACATGTAATAATGTCCATGGATGTTTTTCTAAAACGACTTGTGTTGTTGGAGGTCAGCTTTCACATCAATACATGGTTCATTATGACATCACAAGATCTACACATGTAATAATGTGGAAGACAGTCTTGGGATTTATACATACAGTATATCAAAATCAATCCTTCTCATCAGATCCCATATTTCTTTGGTTCTGTAGCAGTTCAGTACAAGGGGTTGTAAAGTCTAGTCCTGCTCGGTGAGGCAGGACATCTGGCAGGAGGATTCTCCATCTGTGTTTACTACATGGTGGTCTGCGTCGTCTCTCCTCCTCACACTGCTCTCTTTCTCTCCTCAGGTGTTCTACGGGAACTCGGACCGCTCCTCCTCGGTTCAGAACCTCCTGCGTCCTCCCATGGTAACTCGCTACATCCGTTTGCTCCCTCTGGGCTGGCACACACGTATCGCCATCCGCATGGAGCTGCTGCTCTGCATGAGCAAGTGTACCTGATTCTGTCTGTCCTGACGACCAGGGTCACACTCAGCAGGGTACAACACCGTGGAACGTTCAGACAGAAAATGTAATGAATAGAACTGACATGATTCTACATGACAGAAAGTCATATTGGTTCTACACAATATATTTCTATGTGACGGTCCTGTAATGATACACCATCCTGAACAGGCCCAAGGAGAGCCCTGGTCGTTCCCCTGGTCGTTCCCCTGGTCGTTCCCTATGCCAAGGTGGAATCTACTGCTCTGGAAACCCTAGTTTCCTTTCCTTCCCCAAACGGTTAAGTAATATCTCTCTCCCAGGGATGGGGTTTATGTGTGAAAAGGTCCATTCTGTTTTCAGATTAGATGTGTTACAACAACAGTTTTATTTATGATATTTTTTTTTACACTGAACATAAAGGGGTGGATGGCCAGGTGTTTCCACTTGGGTGAGGAAGAGTGGATAAATACACGCCTGTGAACCGACAAACACAGAGAAATTGGGGATGATTATGTGATGAGGAAAGCTCAGAGAAAGAGAAGACTACCAGTCCTGTGGTTAACTGGATGTTGTCTACTGTACTGTACTGTACTGTACTGCACTGTACTGTACTGTACTACTGTACTGTACTGTGTTGTGTACTGTACTGTACTGTGTTGTGTACTGTACTAGTGTACTGTACTACTGTACTGTACTACTGTACTGTACTGTGTTGTGTACTATACTGTACTGTGTACTGTACTGTACTACTGTACTACTGTACTGTACTACTGTACTACTGTACTGTGTTGTGTACTATACTGTACTGTGTACTGTACTGTACTACTGTACTACTGTACTGTACTACTGTACTGTACTGTACTGTACTGTGTTGTGTACTGTACTGTGTTGTGTACTGTACTACTGTACTGTACTTTGTTGTGTACTGTGCTGTACTGTGCTGTGTTGTGTTGTGTATGTAGTTTGTGACATCAGTGATGTAGAGGTTATCGTTCGTTGCTTGTTTTATTGTATTCATTTAAAGTTGACCAAAACCAGTTCCTGAAATAAAGACAAACTCTTGTACTCGTTTGTTTCGGAGTATCATTGAACAATATTCCTGTGTAATATTCCTCTGATGTCCAGTTTACAATACACCTGGAGGAATCTCCACTTGTGATGTGTGAAAACCGTTTCCTGATCCCCCAAAAAACAATTCATGCCAGTTAACAGGGTAGATCCATGTGGTTTTAATTCTTATTTACAGTCAGAGACCAAATATACACATATATAAATAATGCTGTTTATGTGTGATGTCATGCAAATAAAATCCTGTGGGTCAATTTTAAACAAACAAACAACCGTAAGTGATTTATAATTCAGGATCTGGATCATCTGGAATTTAGGATCATCTCAAACTGATGTGTTTTTCTGCCATTTTAATCCTGTCACGGAATGTTCACTTCAAACAACCACGAAACGGCAGTTAGGAATTATATAACAATGAGATAACAGAGACATAAACAGCAGTTAGGAATTATATAACAATGAGATAACAGAGACATAAACAGCAGTTAGGAATTATATAACAATGAGATAACAGAGACATAAACAGCAGTTAGGAATTATATAACAATGAGATAACAGAGACATAAACAGCAGTTAGGAATTATATAACAATGAGATAACAGAGACATAAACAGCAGTTAGGAATTATATAACAATGAGATAACAGAGACATAAACAGCAGTTAGGAATTATATAACAATGAGATAACAGAGACATAAACAGCAGTTAGGAATTATATAACAATGAGATAACAGAGACAGAGACAGCAGTTAGGAATTATATAACAATGAGATAACAGAGACAGAGACATAAACAGCAGTTAGGAATTATATAACAATGAGATAACAGAGACATAAACAGCAGTTAGGAATTATATAACAATGAGATAACAGAGACAGAGACAGCAGTTAGGAATTATATAACAATGAGATAACAGAGACAGAGACATAAACAGCAGTTAGGAATTATATAACAATGAGATAACAGAGACATAAACAGCAGTTAGGAATTATATAACAATGAGATAACAGAGACATAAACAGCAGTTAGGAATTATATAACAATGAGATAACAGAGACATAAACAGCAGTTAGGAATTATATAACAATGAGATAACAGAGACATAGACAGCAGTTAGGAATTATATAACAATGAGATAACAGAGACATAAACAGAGACATAAACAGCAGTTAGGAATTATATAACAATGAGATAACAGAGACAAACAGCAGTTAGGAATTATATAACAATGAGATAACAGAGACATAAACAGCAGTTAGGAATTATATAACAATGAGATAACAGAGACATAAACAGCAGTTAGGAATTATATAACAATGAGATAACAGAGACATAGACAGCAGTTAGGAATTATATAACAATGAGATAACAGAGACATAGACAGCAGTTAGGAATTATATAACAATGAGATAACAGAGACATAAACAGCAGTTAGGAATTATATAACAATGAGATAACAGAGACATAAACAGCAGTTAGGAATTATATAACAATGAGATAACAGAGACATAAACAGCAGTTAGGAATTATATAACAATGAGATAACAGAGACAGAGACAAACAGCAGTTAGGAATTATATAACAATGAGATAACAGAGACATAAACAGCAGTTAGGAATTATATAACAATGAGATAACAGAGACAGAGACATAAACAGCAGTTAGGAATTATATAACAATGAGATAACAGAGACATAAACAGCAGTTAGGAATTATATAACAATGAGATAACAGAGACAGAGACATAAACAGCAGTTAGGAATTATATAACAATGAGATAACAGAGACAGAGACATAAACAGCAGTTAGGAATTATATAACAATGAGATAACAGAGACAGAGACATAAACAGCAGTTAGGAATTATATAACAATGAGATAACAGAGACAGAGACATAAACAACAGTTAGGAATTATATAACAATGAGATAACAGAGACATAAACAGCAGTTAGGAATTATATAACAATGAGATAACAGAGACATAAACAGCAGTTAGGAATGATATAACAATGAGATAACAGAGACAGAGACATAAACAGCAGTTAGGAATTATATAACAATGAGATAACAGAGACAGAGACATAAACAGCAGTTAGGAATTATATAACAATGAGATAACAGAGACATAGACAGCAGTTAGGAATTATATAACAATGAGATAACAGAGACATAAACAGCAGTTAGGAATTATATAACAATGAGATAACAGAGACATAAACAGCAGTTAGGAATTATATAACAATGAGATAACAGAGACATAAACAGCAGTTAGGAATTATATAACAATGAGATAACAGAGACATAGACAGCAGTTAGGAATTATATAACAATGAGATAACAGAGACATAAACAGCAGTTAGGAATTATATAACAATGAGATAACAGAGACAGAGACATAAACAGCAGTTAGGAATTATATAACAATGAGATAACAGAGACAGAGACAGCAGTTAGGAATTATATAACAATGAGATAACAGAGACATAAACAGCAGTTAGGAATTATATAACAATGAGATAACAGAGACATAAACAGCAGTTAGGAATTATATAACAATGAGATAACAGAGACATAAACAGCAGTTAGGAATTATATAACAATGAGATAACAGAGACATAAACAGCAGTTAGGAATTATATAACAATGAGATAACAGAGACATAAACAGCAGTTAGGAATTATATAACAATGAGATAACAGAGACATAAACAGCAGTTAGGAATTATATAACAATGAGATAACAGAGACATAAACAGCAGTTAGGAATTATATAACAATGAGATAACAGAGACATAAACAGCAGTTAGGAATTATATAACAATGAGATAACAGAGACATAAACAGCAGTTAGGAATTATATAACAATGAGATAACAGAGACATAAACAGCAGTTAGGAATTATATAACAATGAGATAACAGAGACAGAGACATAAACAGCAGTTAGGAATTATATAACAATGAGATAACAGAGACAGAGACATAAACAGCAGTTAGGAATTATATAACAATGAGATAACAGAGACATAAACAGCAGTTAGGAATTATATAACAATGAGATAACAGAGACAGAGACATAAACAGCAGTTAGGAATTATATAACAATGAGATAACAGAGACATAAACAGCAGTTAGGAATTATATAACAATGAGATAACAGAGACATAAACAGAGACATAAACAGCAGTTAGGAATTATATAACAATGAGATAACAGAGACATAAACAGCAGTTAGGAATTATATAACAATGAGATAACAGAGACATAAACAGAGACATAAACAGCAGTTAGGAATTATATAACAATGAGATAACAGAGACATAAACAGCAGTTAGGAATTATATAACAATGAGATAACAGAGACATAAACAGCAGTTAGGAATTATATAACAATGAGATAACAGAGACATAGACATAAACAGAGACATAAAGAGACATAAAGAGACATAAACAGAGACATAAAGAGACATAAACAGAGACATAAAGAGACACAAAGAGACATAAACAGAGACATAAACAGAGACATAAAGAGACATAAACAGAGACACAAAGAGACATAAACAGAGACACAAAGAGACATAAACAGACACAAAGAGACATAAACAGAGACATAAACAGAGACATAAAGAGACATAAACAGAGACACAAAGAGACATAAGCAGAGACATAAACAGAGCCATAAAGAGACATAAACAGAGACATAAAGAGACATAAAGAGACATAAAAAGACATAAACAGAGACATAAAGAGACATAAACTGCAGGTGTAGGCTATTTGAGTTTAGACATTAGTGGGATAGCCTGGTGGTCCCAGATCGAGCTAAAGAGCACAAACAGATCGGGGACCACCTAGGCTAAATGAAAGGTGATCTTAAACCCAATATAATGAAATCACACCGTAAAGATTTCATGATAGACGCTGCAACTGGTCCTTGGAGTGTTTTTGCCACAGAACCCCTGGAAGACATTGAGTTCTATTGGACACAGAACGATGGTTACGACAAGGACCAGGATGCAACGCAGACAACAAGAGAAAAGTGGAACTGAAGTTCAACACTGAAAGTGATGTTTCCAAACTGAAAAGCATGTATTCAACCTGGACGGTACAATGACAGGTGCCTGCCCAAAGCTGTTCAATTAACACCTTACTGTCAACTGTTAGTGTAGAACTCAATGTTCAATTAAAACGTTACTGTCAACTGTTAGTGTAGAACTGAATGTTCAATTAAAACGTTACTGTCAACTGTTAGTGTAGAACTCAATGTTCAATTAAAACGTTACTGTCAACTGTTAGTGTAAAACTCAATGTTCAATTAAAACGTTACTGTCAACTGTTAGTGTAGAACTGAATGTTCAATTAAAACGTTACTGTCAACTGTTAGTGTAGAACTCAATGTTCAATTAAAACGTTACTGTCAACTGTTAGTGTAAAACTCAATGTTCAATTAAAACGTTACTGTCAACTGTTAGTGTAGAACTGAATGTTCAATTAAAACGTTACTGTCAACTGTTAGTGTAGAACTGAATGTTCAATTAAAACTGTCAACTGTTACTCAATGTTCAATTAAAACTTACTGTTTAGTGTAGAACTAAATGTTCAATTAAAACGTTACTGTCAACTGTTAGTGTAGAACTCAATGTTCAATTAAAACGTTACTGTCAACTGTTAGTGTAGAACTGAATGTTCAATTAAAACGTTACTGTCAACTGTTAGTTTAGAACTCAATGTTCAATTAAAACGTTACTGTCAACTGTTAGTGTAGAACTCAATGTTCAATTAAAATGTTATTAAAATGTTACTGTCAACTGTTAGTGTAAAACTGAACGTTCAATTAAAATGTTATTAAAATGTTGTGCAAATATATGATGGAGAACAATCCAACGGATCACCTGATACACACAGTGAATGTTGGTTATTAACACATCTCCATGGAACAGCACATGTCCAGTTGTTTGGCGAGAACTGGACTGTAGTGAGGCTTTGAGGGGACAGGACATCTTTCTGAGGGGCAGTCTGGGGCTTTGAGGGGACAGGACATCTTTCTGAGGGGCAGTCTGGGGCTTTGAGGGGACAGGACATCTTTCTGAGGGGCAGTCTGGGGCTTTGAGGGGACAGGACATCTTTCTGAGGGGACAGGACAGTCTGGGGCTTTGAGGGGACAGGACATCTTTCTGAGGGGCAGTCTGGGGCTTTGAGGGGACAGGACTGGGGCTTTGATCTTTCTGAGGGGCAGTCTGGGGCTTTGAGGGGACAGGACATCTTTCTGAGGGGCAGTCTGGGGCTTTGAGGGGACAGGACATATTTCTGAGGGGCAGTCTGGGGCTTTAAGGGGACAGGACATCTTTCTGAGGGGCAGTCTGGGGCTTTGAGGACAGGACATCTTTCTGAGGGGCAGTCTTGGGCTTTGAGGGGACAGGACATCTTTCTGAGGGGCAGTCTGGGGCTTTGAGGGGACAGGACATCTTTCTGAGGGTCAGTCTGGGGCTTTGAGGGGACAGGACATCTTTCTGAGGGGCAGTCTGGGGCTTTGAGGGGAGAGGACATCTTTCTGAGGGGCAGTCTGGGGCTTTGCGGGCAGAGGACATCTTTCTGAGGGTCAGTCTGGGGCTTTGAGGGGACAGGACATCTTTCTGAGGGGCAGTCTGGGGCTTTGAGGGGACAGGACATCTTTCTGAGGGGCAGTCTGGGGCTTTGAGGGGAGAGGACATCTTTCTGAGGGGCAGTCTGGGGCTTTGAGGGGACAGGACATCTTTCTGAGGGGCAGTCTTGGGCTTTGAGGGGACAGGACATCTTTCTGAGGGGCAGTCTGGGGCTTTGAGGGGACAGGACATCTTTCTGAGGGGCAGTCTGGGGCTTTGAGGGGACAGGACATCTTTCTGAGGGGCAGTCTGGGGCTTTGAGGGGACAGAACATCTTTCTGAGGGGCAGTCTGGGGCTTTGAGGGGACAGGACATCTTTCTGAGGGGCAGTCTGGGGCTTTGAGGGGAGAGGACATCTTTCTGAGGGGCAGTCTGGGGCTTTGAGGGGACAGGACATCTTTCTGAGGGGCAGTCTTGGGCTTTGAGGGGACAGGACATCTTTCTGAGGGGCAGTCTGGGGCTTTGAGGGGACAGGACATCTTTCTGAGGGGCAGTCTGGGGCTTTGAGGGGACAGGACATCTTTCTGAGGGGCAGTCTGGGGCTTTGAGGGGACAGGACATCTTTCTGAGGGGCAGTCTGGGGCTTTGAGGGCAGAGGACATCTTTCTGAGGGGCAGTCTGGGGCTTTTAGGGAACAGGACATCTTTCTGAGGGGCAGTCTGGGGCTTTGAGGGGACAGGACATCTTTCTGAGGGGCAGTCTGGGGCTTTGAGGGGACAGGACATCTTTCTGAGGGGCAGTCTGGGGCTTTGAGGGGACAGGACATCTTTCTGAGGGGCAGTCTGGGGCTTTGAGGGGAGAGGACATCTTTCTGAGGGGCAGTCTGGGGCTTTGAGGGGACAGGACATCTTTCTGAGGGGCAGTCTGGGGCTTTGAGGGCAGAGGACATCTTTCTGAGGGGCAGTCTGGGGCTTTGAGGGGACAGGACATCTTTCTGAGGGGCAGTCTGGGGCTTTGAGGGGACAGGACATCTTTCTGAGGGGCAGTCTGGGGCTTTGAGGGGACAGGACATCTTTCTGAGGGGCAGTCTGGGGCTTTGAGGGGAGAGGATGTTACGCCCCTGAAAACAGGGGAGAAATAATCACGAGAGTGATACGGTGTTGTATTCTCAAGTCAACATTTAGTTCAATGAGAAAAAGACCGCCGATTTTCCCCAGGAATATGGGTGGAGACCAGAGCAATCGATCTCCGGCTCATAGATTAAAAGCATTTCGTAGATCACAGATTAACACTTTTAGGCACCACAAAATAAAGTAATCAATATAACGTTTACACATTACTCTCACAATTCGTACCCTTTGACAGATTTGAACTTTAACACAATTATATGAATGTTATCAATCTCTATCAACTAATACTGAATGCATATTTTAACCTTAGATGTCTTAAGATCCTCACATACTATGAACTTACTCATACTTTTCAATGTATAACAGGCTATGAATATGTCCTTTAACCTGTCACACTCTCCCCGACAAAATAAATGTTGTCCCAACATTACCAACATTGTCTTCTTCAACAGTTCGTATGCACTGGACCTAGAAAATCCTCTTCTGTAAGGTAGTACTTGAGCAGAAGTCACGGGTCACAGTTCAAATATAACTAACAAGTTATAGTCACACTCCATATCTGTTGACCAGCTATATAACATAAGCAGTATTTTCTCATACTATTGATCAACAGTCCATCAATTTTAATGATCTATATGCATAGTCTGTAAATTGTCTCTTTTGACAGTCTGTGAAATCTGACAGTAGTCCATGGTCAAACATGTCAACTCTGTAGCCTCATGTTTGCTGAAGCCCATACATGTAAGGTGGCTGAAAGTAACATTGCTGTAGTGATGGCAGCCATGGAACCAGTCCTGGTGCAGAGTAGACAGGGAACAACTGTGGCTGTGGCTGTATACTGTAGCAGGAAGGGATACCAAGCTGATCATAGGTGATACGTCTTGGAGGGTGTCTCTCTCTTTGTGGCAGCTGGTAGGCTGATTCCTCAGGTTCAGCAGCATCAGTATATGAAGGAAAGGCACTTGGTGGACGATCATCAGGCAAATTTTCAGCAGGCAAGTTAATCTCCTCAGCAGGTAGGTCTTTAACTGTTGTCTCCTCCAGCCGCTTTTCAACAAGAGGCTGTGCTGGTAGTGTATAAGGGACTGGCACTGCAACTGTCTGTTTCACTGTTGGGGGTCTGTGTTCCCACTCTCTCGCTGGTTCAGCATTCCTCTCCTCAGGTACTGTAGGAGATGTGGGAACCTGTAGCGGATCATGATGAAGGTCATATTCATCCCCACTGTCTTCATCAGAATCTAGAGTCTGTGATGCAGGCTGGTGTCTCCTCGTTTTCTGACTTTTGTCCACTTTGGTCATTTCTGGTTGTGTCTCAAAAGGTAAGTGGTCACAGGACATGAGCAGATTTCTGTGCAGGACCCTGGAGCGTCCCCTACCCTTTTCTGGTCTCAATTCATAAATTGGCAGGTCTGAACCCATTTGTCTCACCACTGTGTGAATTGTATCTTCCCAATAGTTACGGAGTTTTCCTGGTCCTCCTCTTGGTGTCAGGTTTTTAATCAGAACTCGCTCGCCAGGCTGTAGCACTGAACTCCTAACTTTAGTGTCATAGTACTTCTTACTTCTTTCAGCGGCTTTCTGAGCATTTTCATTTGCAATGGCGTATGCTTCTTCCATCCCTCGTTTCCAGTTCTCCACGTATTCTCGCTGGTTACTGGAACCTGCCTCTGTGCACAATCCAAAGACCACATCAACTGGAAGCCTGGGTGATCTCCCAAACAGAAGATAAAATGGTGAATAGCCAGTCACTTCGCAACGGGTGCAGTTATAGGCATAAACCAGTTTGTTCAGAGACTCCTTCCAATTTGACTTTTGTGTCTCAGTTAGTGTCTTTAACATTTGCAACAATGTTCTGTTCATGCGTTCCGCTTGATCGTTTCCCATCGGGTGATAGGGTGTTGTCCTGGACCCCGCCATGCCACTGAGTTTCTTTAACTGATGGAACAACTGATTTTCAAATTCTCCCCTTGGTCATGGTGGATGCGGGACGGGAACCCAAACTTCAGAGCAAAATCATTGAAGATGAGATTTGCAGCAGTTTTACCTGACTTTGATGTGGTGGCGTAGGCTTGAGTGAAACGTGTAAAATGATCAACAATCACGAGGATGTACTCATATCCCCCTTTGCATCTGTCGAGATGAAGGAAGTCTATACATACCAGTTCAAATGGCTGTGTTGTCACAATGTTTGTCAGAGGAGCTCTTGTTGCATGGGCTGGCCTTTTCTGCTTGACACAGCTACAAGTTTTAGTCACATAGTGCTCGATGTCAGATTGCATATATGGCCAGAAGAAGCGGTCACGTACTAGTGATACAGTGCGGTCAGTACCTTGGTGTCCCATGTTATTTTGCAACTCTTCCATCACTTTACCTTTGTACTGCTCTGGTAGAACTAACTGCTTGCGGGCTGTAGTGATTCTGTACAGAATGCCATCACTGTCTATTGTCAATTTGTCCCATTCTCTGAATAGGCATTTTGTCTTTGGACTGAATTTCTTTTGCTCTTTAACTGGCGGTTTGGAACCAGACAGTTTGAAATTGAGCACAGGACGGATGACCGGATCAGATTCTTGTGCTTCTCTTATCCCATCTTTTGGGATCGAGCTGGTTGTTGCAGTGGTTGTCTCACCTTCAGCTGATACTGACATCGATGCAGCTGAAAATGACCAAGGTACAACAGCCTCTTTCTGTACCTCAACTGCTTGTATCGTGGCGGCGATGGTGTCTGGTGGAAGCTCCTCAGAACATTCTCTCATCAGTGACTCTACATCCAGTGGCATCCTTGACAAAGCATCTGCATCACCGTTCTCTCTGCCTGGCCTGTACTTTATTGTAAAGTGGAAATCAGCCAAGTCTGCAACCCACCTGGAAGTGGTTGCGTTCAGTTTTGCAGTAGACAGAATGTAGCAGAGCGGGTTGTTATCGCTGTATACAGTGAAGGTGGGAGCATAGTACAAATAGTCATGGAACTTATCAGTGATTGCCCATTTTAGAGCTAGAAATTCTAGCTTGCTCGAGTGGTAGTGATAGTTCTTCTCAGCTGCTGTTAAAGTTCGAGAGCCATAAGCAATGACCCTAAGCTTCCCCTCTTGCTTTTGATAAAGAACTGCTCCCAAGCCTTGGTGTGACGCATCAGTGTGTACAACAAATGGCTGAGTGAAATCAGGGAAACCTAAAACTGGTGGGTGAAGCAAACACTCAATCAGCTGTTCAAGTGCCTGTTGATGCTGGTCAGTCCACAGGATTGGCTTGTTTGAGGGCACCACATGACTTACTTTCTTTGTTTTTGTTTTCCGTGGGTGGTCAGGTAATTTCTCTGAATCTGCTTTCAGGAGGTCATACAGGCAGCTGGCACTCCTAGAAAAGTCTTTGATGTACTGTCTGTAGTACGTGAGTAAACCCAGCATTTTTCTGAGCTGGCCCACAGTCTCTGGTCTGATTTCTTTCAATGCTCTTACTGCTTCAAAATCGGCTGGGTCAACTCGGCTGCCCTCTGCAGACACTATTCTGCCCAAATAACGGACCTGGGGTTTAAAGAGATCACACTTACTTGGTTTGAGTTTAATGCCATACTCTCTGAGACGCTGCAAAACTTTTCGCACATCATTCACATGGCTGTTGAATGTTTTACTGAAAACTAGCGTGTCGTCCAGATAAGGAATGCAGATGTTATCCCGGAGCCCTTCCAAACACTCCTCCATACACCGCTGAAAAGCTGCAGGAGCGTTCATGAGGCCGAATGGCATACGTATCCACTCATAGAGTCCCCACGGTGTCACAAATGCTGTCAGTGGTCTGCTTTCTTCAGAGATGAACCCCTGGTGATACGCTTTCCCCTGATCTAAGAGGGAGAACCAGGAATTACCACCTAAACTGTCCATGATGTCTTGGACCCGAGGGATGGGCTGGCGGTCGGGATGTGTCTTTCTGTTCAGGTCTCTGTAATCTATACACAACCGGAGGGTCCCGTCCTTCTTACGAACGCACACGACAGGTGAGGAATATGAAGAGTTTGACTTCCTAACCCAGCCCTGGACTATGAGGTCATACATGTAACCCTTCATCTCCTGATACAGTGGCCTGGGCACTGACATGTATGTGCGCTTTACTGGTTCAGAGTCCTTTAGAGAAATAGTCATTTTCAATCGTTCAATGCAGCCAATGTCATTGTCTGATCTGGAGAAGGAGTGACACTCTTCTCTAAGCATTTGCCTAACAACCTCTCTCTGTTCTTCGGTTAGGTGAGTTAAATCTACTGGTGGATCCCACTGTTCAGTAGCAGTACATGGGGTTCGAACGCTGGTGTGATTCACTGTGGCTGAGGTGACAGTTTTTCAAAGACTTGGGCAGGTAACACAGTCATAATGGTTTGTACTGTACCGATTATTGTGCGTCCTAGCAGGGCAATGTCGTGGTCAGTGGGGTTAGAGACATCAAGCAGGATAACTGGAAAAACACCTTTACTGACTCTGACTAGTGTGTCAAAGAACTCAAGGTCATCTGGCCACTGCGGGTTCAGGTCTGGCTGGAAAAGCATTGTCATGTCATCTTTGAAAGGCTGGGAAACTACACGGCACTCAATCTGAATGCTACTGTGTTTTGGTACAGCAACCTTCTCTTTCTTGGTTTTCACTGCATATTCATCTGTCTGTTCTGCACTAACAGCCTGTATAAAAGCTCTCACCTTGTTTCTTTTGAGGCTTGGGAAAGCTGTTTTTACTGTACTGTATCGTTTAGTCTTTTCGGTCATTGTCAAGATGTGCTCGATAACATTGAAACCTATGATGGGATGAGATAGGTGACAGCCTTTCATTACCAGCACTGGGATGATCAGTTCCTTTGTTTGGTCAGTTTCAGAGGCTAGACGAAAAGTTGTTTCAATCCATCCCAGGTACGGCATTTCAGTCCCATTTGCTGCAGTCAACCTTAGATCATCAGGTGAGTCCAAGATTTCCGAAACATCTCTCAGCCTTGCGTTTGGGAGAGATTCCTCTTTCCATCGTTCATCAATGACCGATACCTGAGAGCCTGTGTCCCATAAAGCTTGGAGGTGGTGGCGATTCAGGTGACACTCAATAAGGCACTGTCTGCCGACTAGCGAGGTGACCTTACGGGGGTGGCAACCTTGAGCTAGGGATGGTAAGGAGTGGGCATTTTTCTCTGTGCAGGAAAACCTTTCACTGGTAGAGTCAATTTTCAGGTGAGTGCATTTTTTCTTATGTTTAGTCCAATGTTGGTTTTGACATACTTTGGAACAGTACAGTGTCTCTTTACATGATGAACATTGTTTCAGGTTCTCAAATGACTCTTCTCTGGCACAATATGCACATTTCTGGGACTTTTTGGTAGCTACGGTTAACACTCGTCCCTCAGCGGTAACCTGTTTCCGTTTAAAGGGGCCTCCCTTGATGGTCTGGCTCCCCGGATTTTACATCCAGCTTGAAAATGTTCTCCACTCCCACATCGGAAGCAGTGTGTGCAGCGTGCATCTGTTCTGGCCTGCTGGCAGACAAAACACCTCCTTGGAGCTTGAGCAGAGTGGTTGGTATACCGGTTAGGTGCATATTGATGCTGTGCAGGGTCAAGTGCTTGGGACCGACTGTAGTTGCTGTAATACTGCTGCTGGGAAACAGGTGGCTGGGGGTCCCTATCTGGCCTCCTAACTGGGGGTGGGGCATAGGCACCAGGCTGTGACTGAAACATAGGCTGCTGTAATGTCTCCTTAATCTGAGCAATCTCTGCACTGAGACCTTTTAGAGAAGCTACACCTGTCTTAAGTTCAGCTAACTCTGTTAACAGTTCTGCGGGTATCGTAGCTTTGGCTTCCTTCACAGGACACTTTGCAGATGGCATATCCTCTAACTGGACTACACTTACAGTTGTAGCAGGCTGTGGGGCATTAAACCGCTTTTTGTTTCGTCTTTCTCTCTCATTAGCACAAGCAATGTTAAGCTTCTCTAGCAAAACCTCATCTGATGTTTCGCTCTCTAGCAGGAGAGGCTGCATGTCTATCCTGATACTGTCACTCTGGAGACCCGTAAGGACTGTGTGTAAACACATGCTCTGGACTAGAGCAGGGTCATACTTAAGCCCTGATTCTGACTCCTGGGATGCAAACAGTACTTTTTGCCTCAAATCTAAAACGCGCATCAGGAAGCTTTGAGGGGTCTCCTTGCTATGCTGTGCTTCTGAAGCTAGCTGTTTGTAAAGCTCTGTTGCACTCTTCTCTTGGAAGTGGGAACGCAGGATACATCTAAGTGTGGGAAGAGTAAGCTGGGGTTTACCTTCCAAGTAGCTGCGTAGCTGTGAGCCTGGAGAAATAGCCCTGACTACTGCGTCTACTATTTCTACCTCAGGATATCCTCTGTTAAGTCCATTTTCAATCTGATGGGCAAGGCTGGAAAAAATCAGTTTTTCTTTTTGGCCCGGTTCACCTATCTGACCAGAAATTTTAAACTCTTTGCGCCAGTATGAGCTGGGCTGTGCATTGGGTGAGAGCGGCACGCTCCCCTGAAGATTGGCATGGTGTTGGGGCTGACGCAGAGAATCACTGGCTTTGGCTGCAGTAATCTGCTCAGTTCCCACCCCTTGTTGTGGGGTTACAGTTCTCAGTTCCTCTATTCTGTGATGTGTTCCAGCTGGTTCAATATCATGGTCAATTTGCCCTGTTTTGTTATCTCTGCCACTGATCATCTCTGTCATTTCGTCTTTAAGTAGCAACAATTCCGACATGCCGCCATCTTCTAACTCTGTGACTTCCTCTCTTCCAAGGAACATCATAATGCGAGTCATTAATGATATGCGGGATTTATCTTTAACATCTCTTCTCTGTTCGCCTGATATTTCAAGGAAATCACATATCTCTAGTAATTTGTCTTTAGTCAGGGTGTGCAATTCTCCTACTACCTCTTCCTGTAGTTCTTCCAAGGCGCTTGTCATGTTGACAGAACAGGAGGAACTTTTACTGTGCAGGAGTTGACTCTGAATTAGATGGTCCTTACTGTCTCTGATGGTCGATCAATGGCCTCAGTTGACACGTACTTAACCACTAACTTCCAACTTCCTCCAAACAGCAACACTTTCCTCACTGCAGCCTGCCTGAGTTGTTATGTGGAGATTTAGCTGGCTCGGAATTCAGCGACCAGGGTGTGGAAACTGGACATCTGAGCAGCAATCTCAGCGGAGCCTCCAAAAATGTTACGCCCCTGAAAACAGGGGAGAAATAATCACGAGAGTGATACGGTGTTGTATTCTCAAGTCAACATTTAGTTCAATGAGAAAAAGACCGCCGATTTTCCCCAGGAATATGGGTGGAGACCAGAGCAATCGATCTCCGGCTCATAGATTAAAAGCATTTCGTAGATCACAGATTAACAATTTTAGGCACCACAAAATAAAGTAATCAATATAACGTTTACACATTACTCTCACAATTCGTACCCTTTGACAGATTTGAACTTTAACACAATTATATGAATGTTATCAATCTCTATCAACTAATACTGAATGCATATTTTAACCTTAGATGTCTTAAGATCCTCACATACTATGAACTTACTCATACTTTTCAATGTATAACAGGCTATGAATATGTCCTTTAACCTGTCACAAGGACATCTTTCTGAGGGGCAGTCTGGGGCTTTGAGGGGACAGGACATCTTTCTGAGGGGCAGTCTGGGGCTTTGAGGGGACAGGACATCTTTCTGAGGGGCAGTCTGGGGCTTTGAGGGGACAGGACATATTTCTGAGGGGCAGTCTGGGGCTTTAAGGGGACAGGACATCTTTCTGAGGGGCAGTCTGGGGCTTTGAGGGGACAGGACATCTTTCTGAGGGGCAGTCTTGGGCTTTGAGGGGACAGGACATCTTTCTGAGGGGCAGTCTGGGGCTTTGAGGGGACAGGACATCTTTCTGAGGGTCAGTCTGGGGCTTTGAGGGGACAGGACATCTTTCTGAGGGGCAGTCTGGGGCTTTGAGGGGAGAGGACATCTTTCTGAGGGGCAGTCTGGGGCTTTGAGGGGAGAGGACATCTTTCTGAGGGGCAGTCTGGGGCTTTGAGGGGACAGGACATCTTTCTGAGGGGCAGTCTGGGGCTTTGAGGGGACAGGACATCTTTCTGAGGGGCAGTCTGGGGCTTTGAGGGGACAGGACATCTTTCTGAGGGGCAGTCTGGGGCTTTGAGGGGACAGGACATCTTTCTGAGGGGCAGTCTGGGGCTTTGAGGGGACAGGACATCTTTCTGAGGGGCAGTCTGGGGCTTTGAGGGGACAGGACATCTTTCTGAGGGGCAGTCTGGGGCTTTGAGGGGACAGGACATCTTTCTGAGGGGCAGTCTGGGGCTTTGAGGGGACAGGACATCTTTCTGAGGGGCAGTCTGGGGCTTTGAGGGGAGAGGACATCTTTCTGAGGGGCAGTCTGGGGCATTTGAGGGGCAGTCTGGACATCTTTCTGAGGGGCAGTCTGGGGCTTTGAGGGGACAGGACATCTTTCTGAGGGGCAGTCTGGGGCTTTGAGGGGACAGGACATCTTTCTGAGGGGCAGTCTGGGGCTTTGAGGGGACAGGACATCTTTCTGAGGGGCAGTCTGGGGCTTTGAGGGGACAGGACATCTTTCTGAGGGGCAGTCTGGGGCTTTGAGGGGACAGGACATCTTTCTGAGGGGCAGTCTGGGCCTTTGAGGGGACTTTGAGGGGACAGGACATCTTTCTGAGGGGCAGTCTGGGGCTTTGAGGGGACAGGACATCTTTCTGAGGGGCAGTCTGGGGCTTTGAGGGGACAGGACATCTTTCTGAGGGGCAGTCTGGGGCTTTGAGGGGACAGGACATCTTTCTGAGGGGCAGTCTGGGGCTTTGAGGGGACAGGACATCTTTCTGAGGGGCAGTCTGGGGCTTTGAGGGGACAGGACATCTTTCTGAGGGGCAGTCTGGGGCTTTGAGGGGACAGGACATCTTTCTGAGGGGCAGTCTGGGGCTTTGAGGGGACAGGACATCTTTCTGAGGGGCAGTCTGGGGCTTTGAGGGGACAGGACATCTTTCTGAGGGGCAGTCTGGGGCTTTGAGGGGACAGGACATCTTTCTGAGGGGCAGTCTGGGGCTTTGAGGGGACAGGACATCTTTCTGAGGGGCAGTCTGGGGCTTTGAGGGGACAGGGACATCTTTCTGAGGGGCAGTCTGGGGCTTTGAGGGGACAGGACATCTTTCTGAGGGGCAGTCTGGGGCTTTGGGGACAGGACATCTTTCTGAGGGGCAGTCTGGGGCTTTGAGGGGACAGGACATCTTTCTGAGGGGCAGTCTGGGGCTTTGAGGGGACAGGACATCTTTCTGAGGGGCAGTCTGGGGCTTTGAGGGGACAGGACATCTTTCTGAGGGGCAGTCTGGGGCTTTGAGGGGACAGGACATCTTTCTGAGGGGCAGTCTGGGGCTTTGAGGGGACAGGACATCTTTCTGAGGGGCAGTCTGGGGCTTTGAGGGGACAGGACATCTTTCTGAGGGGCAGTCTGGGGCTTTGAGGGGACAGGACATCTTTCTGAGGGGCAGTCTGGGGCTTTGAGGGGACAGGACATCTTTCTGAGGGGCAGTCTGGGGCTTTGAGGGGACAGGACATCTTTCTGAGGGGCAGTCTGGGGCTTTGAGGGGACAGGACATCTTTCTGAGGGGCAGTCTGGGGCTTTGAGGGGACAGGACATCTTTCTGAGGGGCAGTCATCTTTCTGAGGGGCAGTCTGGGGCTTTGAGGGGACAGGACATCTTTCTGAGGGGCAGTCTGGGGCTTTGAGGGGACAGGACATCTTTCTGAGGGGCAGTCTGGGGCTTTGAGGGGACAGGACATCTTTCTGAGGGGCAGTCTGGGGCTTTGAGGGGACAGGACATCTTTCTGAGGGGCAGTCTGGGGCTTTGAGGGGACAGGACATCTTTCTGAGGGGCAGTCTGGGGCTTTGAGGGGACAGGACATCTTTCTGAGGGGCAGTCTGGGGCTTTGAGGGGACTCTTGAGGGGAGTCTGGACATCTTTCTGAGGGGCAGTCTGGGGCTTTGAGGGGACAGGACATCTTTCTGAGGGGCAGTCTGGGGCTTTGAGGGGACAGGACATCTTTCTGAGGGGCAGTCTGGGGCTTTGAGGGGACAGGACATCTTTCTGAGGGGCAGTCTGGGGCTTTGAGGGGAGAGGACATCTTTCTGAGGGGTCAGTTTGAGGGGGCTTTGAGGGGCAGTCTGGGGCTTTGAGGACATCTTTCTGAGGGGCAGTCTGGGGCTTTGAGGGGACAGGACATCTTTCTGAGGGGCAGTCTGGGGCTTTGAGGGGACAGGACATCTCTTGAGGGGCAGTCTGGGGCTTTGAGGGGACAGGACATCTTTCTGAGGGGCAGTCTGGGGCTTTGAGGGGAGAGGACATCTTTCTGAGGGGCAGTCTGGGGCTTTGAGGGGACAGGACATCTTTCTGAGGGGCAGTCTGGGGCTTTGAGGGGACAGGACATCTTTCTGAGGGGCAGTCTGGGGGGACTTTGAGGGTCTGGGGCTTTGAGGGGACAGGACATCTTTCTGAGGGGCAGTCTGGGGCTTTGAGGGGACAGGACATCTTTCTGAGGGGCAGTCTGGGGCTTTGAGGGAGAGGACATCTTTCTGAGGGGCAGTCTGGGGCTTTGAGGGGACAGGACATCTTTCTGAGGGGAGAGGCAGTCTGAGGGCTTTGAGGGGACAGGACATCTTTCTGAGGGGCAGTCTGGGGCTTTGAGGGGACAGGACATCTTTCTGAGGGGCAGTCTGGGGCTTTGAGGGGACAGGACATCTTTCTGAGGGGCAGTCTGGGGCTTTGAGGGAGAGGAGAGGACATCTTTCTGAGGGGCAGTCTGGGGCTTTGAGGGGACAGGACATCTTTCTGAGGGGCAGTCTGGGGCTTTGAGGGGACAGGACATCTTTCTGAGGGGCAGTCTGGGGCTTTGAGGGGACAGGACATCTTTCTGAGGGGCAGTCTGGGGCTTTGAGGGGACAGGACATCTTTCTGAGGGGCAGTCTGGGGCTTTGAGGGGAGAGGACATCTTTCTGAGGGGACAGCAGTCTGGGGCTTTTTGAGGGGACAGGACATCTTTCTGAGGGGCAGTCTGGGGCTTTGAGGGGACAGGACATCTTTCTGAGGGGCAGTCTGGGGCTTTGAGGGGACAGGACATCTTTCTGAGGGGCAGTCTGGGGCTTTGAGGGGACAGGACATCTTTCTGAGGGGCAGTCTGGGGCTTTGAGGGGAGGGACAGGACATCTTTCTGAGGGGGACAGTCTGGGGGGCTTTGAGGGGACAGGACATCTTTCTGAGGGGCAGTCTGGGGCTTTGAGGGGACAGGACATCTTTCTGAGGGGCAGTCTGGGGCTTTGAGGGGACAGGACATCTTTCTGAGGGGCAGTCTGGGGCTTTGAGGGGACAGGACATCTTTCTGAGGGGCAGTCTGGGGCTTTGAGGGGACAGGACATCTTTCTGAGGGGCAGTCTGGGGCTTTGAGGGGACAGGACATCTTTCTGAGGGGCAGTCTGGGGCTTTGAGGGGACAGGACATCTTTCTGAGGGGCAGTCTGGGGCTTTGAGGGGACAGGACATCTTTCTGAGGGGCAGTCTGGGGCTTTGAGGGGACAGGACATCTTTCTGAGGGGCAGTCTGGGGCTTTGAGGGGACAGGACATCTTTGAGGGGCAGTCTGGGGCTTTGAGGGGACAGGACATCTTTCTGTCTGGGGCTTTGAGGGGACAGGACATCTTTCTGAGGGGCAGTCTGGGGCTTTGAGGGCACAGGACATCTTTCTGAGGGGCAGTCTGGGGCTTTGAGGGGACAGGACATCTTTCTGAGGGGCAGTCTGGGGCTTTGAGGGGACAGGACATCTTTCTGAGGGGCAGTCTGGGGCTTTGAGGGGACAGGACATCTTTCTGAGGGGCAGTCTGGGGCTTTGAGGGGACAGGACATCTTTCTGAGGGGCAGTCTGGGGCTTTGAGGGGACAGGACATCTTTCTGAGGGGCAGTCTGGGGCTTTGAGGGGACAGGACATCTTTCTGAGGGGCAGTCTGGGGCTTTGAGGGGACATCTTTCTGAGGGGCAGTCTGGGGCTTTGAGGGGACAGGACATCTTTCTGAGGGGCAGTCTGGGGCTTTGAGGGGACAGGACATCTTTCTGAGGGGCAGTCTGGGGCTTTGAGGGGACAGAGGGGCAGTCATTTGAGGGGACAGGACATCTTTCTGAGGGGCAGTCTGGGGCTTTGAGGGGAGAGGACATCTTTCTGAGGGGCAGTCTGGGGCTTTGAGGGGACAGGACATCTTTCTGAGGGGCAGTCTGGGGCTTTGAGGGGACAGGACATCTTTCTGAGGGGCAGTCTGGGGCTTTGAGGGGACAGGACATCTTTCTGAGGGGCAGTCTGGGGCTTTGAGGGGCAGTCTGGGGCTTTGAGGGAGACATCTTTCTGAGGGGCAGTCTGGGGCTTTGAGGGGACAGGACATCTTTCTGAGGGGCAGTCTGGGGCTTTGAGGGGACAGGACATCTTTCTGAGGGGCAGTCTGGGGCTTTGAGGGGACAGGACATCTTTCTGAGGGCAGTCTGGGGCTTTGAGGGGACAGGACATCTTTCTGAGGGGCAGTCTGGGGCTTTGAGGGGCAGTCTGGACATCTTTCTGAGGGGCAGTCTGGGGCTTTGAGGGGACAGGACATCTTTCTGAGGGGCAGTCTGGGGCTTTGAGGGGACAGGACATCTTTCTGAGGGGCAGTCTGGGGCTTTGAGGGGAGAGGACATCTTTCTGAGGGGCAGTCTGGGGCTTTGAGGGGACAGGACATCTTTCTGAGGGGCAGTCTGGGGCTTTGAGGGGACAGGACATCTTTCTGAGGGGCAGTCTGGGGCTTTGAGGGGACAGGACATCTTTCTGAGGGGCAGTCTTCTGGGCTTTGAGGGGACAGGACATCTTTCTGAGGGGCAGTCTGGGGCTTTGAGGGGACAGGACATCTTTCTGAGGGGCAGTCTGGGGCTTTGAGGGGACAGGATATCTTTCTGAGGGGCAGTCTGGGGCTTTGAGGGGACAGGACATCTTTCTGAGGGGCAGTCTGGGGCTTTGAGGGGAGAGGACATCTTTCTGAGGGGCAGTCTGGGGCTTTGAGGGGACAGGACATCTTTCTGAGGGGCAGTCTGGGGCTTTGAGGGGAGAGGACATCTTTCTGAGGGGCAGTCTGGGGCTTTGAGGGGACAGGACATCTTTCTGAGGGGCAGTCTGGGGCTTTGAGGGGAGAGGACATCTTTCTGAGGGGCAGTCTGGGGCTTTGAGGGGAGAGGGCATCTTTCTGAGGGGCAGTCTGGGGCTTTGAGGGGACAGGACATCTTTCTGAGGGGCAGTCTGGGGCTTTGAGGGAGAGGACATCTTTCTGAGGGGCAGTCTGGGGCTTTGAGGGGACAGGACATCTTTCTGAGGGGCAGTCTGGGCTTTGAAGGGACAGGACATCTTTCTGAGGGGCAGTCTGGGGCTTTGAGGGGACAGGACATCTTTCTGAGGGGCAGTCTGGGGCTTTGAGGGGACAGGACATCTTTCTGAGGGGCAGTCTGGGGCTTTAAGGGGACAGGACATCTTTCTGAGGGGCAGTCTGGGGCTTTGAGGCAGAGGACATCTTTCTGAGGGGCAGTCTGGGGCTTTAAGGGGAAAGGGCATCTTTCTGAGGGGCAGTCTGGGGCTTTGAGGGGACAGGACATCTTTCTGAGGGGCAGTCTGGGGCTTTAAGGGGAGAGGACATCTTTCTGAGGGGCAGTCTGGGGCTTTGAGGGGACAGGACATCTTTCTGAGGGGCAGTCTGGGGCTTTGAAGGGACATCTTTCTGAGGGGCAGTCTGGGGCTTGGGGGGACAGGAGATCTTTCTGAGGGGCAGTCTGGGGCTTTGAGGGGACAGGACATCTTTCTGACGGGCAGTCTGGGGCTTTGAGGGGACAGGACATCTTTCTGAGGGGCAGTCTGGGGCTTTGAGGGGAGAGGACATCTTTCTGAGGGGCAGTCTGGGGCTTTGAGGGGACAGGACATCTTTCTGAGGGGCAGTCTGGGGCTTTGAGGGGAGAGGACATCTTTCTGAGGGGCAGTCTGGGGCTTTGAGGGGACAGGACATCTTTCTGAGGGGCAGTCTTCGGGCTTTGAGGGGACAGGACATCTTTCTGAGGGGCAGTCTGGGGCTTTGAGGGGACAGGACATCTTTCTGAGGGGCAGTCTGGGGCTTTGAGGGGACAGGACATCTTTCTGAGGGGCAGTCTGGGGTTTTGAGGGGACAGGACATCTTTATGAGGGGCAGTCTGGGGCTTTGAGGGGAGAGGACATCTTTCTGAGGGGCAGTCTGGGGCTTTGAGGGGACAGGACATCTTTCTGAGGGGCAGTCTGGGGCTTTGAGGGGAGAGGACATCTTTCTGAGGGGCAGTCTGGGGCTTTGAGGGGACAGGACATCTTTCTGAGGGGCAGTCTGGGGCTTTGAGGGGAGAGGACATCTTTCTGAGGGGCAGTCTGGGGCTTTGAGGGGAGAGGGCATCTTTCTGAGGGGCAGTCTGGGGCTTTGAGGGGACAGGACATCTTTCTGAGGGGCAGTCTGGGGCTTTGAGGGGACAGGACATCTTTCTGAGGGGCAGTCTGGTGCTTTGAAGGGACAGGACATCTTTCTGAGGGGCAGTCTGGGGCTTTGAGGGGACAGGACATCTTTCTGAGGGGCAGTCTGGGGCTTTGAGGGGACAGGACATCTTTCTGAGGGGCAGTCTGGGGCTTTAAGGGGACAGGACATCTTTCTGAGGGGCAGTCTGGGGCTTTAAGGGGAGAGGACATCTTTCTGAGGGGCAGTCTGGGGCTTTAAGGGAAAGGGCATCTTTCTGAGGGGCAGTCTGGGGCTTTGAGGGGACAGGACATCTTTCTGAGGGGCAGTCTGGGGCTTTAAGGGGAGAGGACATCTTTCTGAGGGGCAGTCTGGGGTTTTGAGGGGACAGGACATCTTTCTGAGGGGCAGTCTGGGGCTTTAAGGGGAGAGGACATCTTTCTGAGGGGCAGTCTGGGGCTTTGAGGGGACAGGACATCTTTCTGAGGGGCAGTCTGGGGCTTTGAAGGGACATCTTTCTGAGGGGCAGTCTGGGGCTTGGGGGGACAGGAGATCTTTCTGAGGGGCAGTCTGGGGCTTTGAGGGGAGAGGACATCTTTCTGAGGGGCAGTCTGGGGCTTTGAGGGGAGAGGACATCTTTCTGAGGGGCAGTCTGGGGCTTTGAGGGGACAGGACATCTTTCTGAGGGGCAGTCTGGGGCTTTGAGGGGACAGGACATCTTTCTGAGGTGCAGTCTGGGGCTTTGAGGGGAGAGGACATCTTTCTGAGGGGCAGTCTGGGGCTTTGAGGGGACAGGACATCTTTCTGAGGGGCAGTCTGGGGCTTTGAGGGGACAGGACATCTTTCTGAGGTGCAGTCTGGGGCTTTGAGGGGAGAGGACATCTTTCTGAGGGGCAGTCTGGGGCTTTGAGGGGAGAGGACATCTTTCTGAGGGGCAGTCTGGGGCTTTGAGGGGACAGGACATCTTTCTGAGGGGCAGTCTGGGGCTTTGAGAGGAGAGGACATCTTTCTGAGGGGCAGTCTGGGGCTTTGAGAGGAGAGGACATCTTTCTGAGGGGCAGTCTGGGGCTTTGAGGGGACAGGACATCTTTCTGAGGGGCAGTCTGGGGCTTTGAGGGGACAGGACATCTTTCTGAGGGGCAGTCTGGGGCTTTGAGGGGACAGGACATCTTTCTGAGGGGCAGTCTGGGGCTTTGAGGGGAGAGGACATCTTTCTGAGGGGCAGTCTGGGGCTTTGAGGGGACAGGACATCTTTATGAGGGGCAGTCTGGGGCTTTGAGGGGAGAGGACATCTTTCTGAGGGGCAGTCTGGGGCTTTGAGGGGACAGGACATCTTTCTGAGGGGCAGTCTGGGGCTTTGAGGGGAGAGGACATCTTTCTGAGGGGCAGTCTGGGGCTTTGAGGGGACAGGACATCTTTCTGAGGGGCAGTCTGGGGCTTTGAGGGGAGAGGACATCTTTCTGAGGGGCAGTCTGGGGCTTTGAGGGGAGAGGGCATCTTTCTGAGGGGCAGTCTGGGGCTTTGAGGGGACAGGACATCTTTCTGAGGGGCAGTCTGGGGCTTTGAGGGGACAGGACATCTTTCTGAGGGGCAGTCTGGTGCTTTGAAGGGACAGGACATCTTTCTGAGGGGCAGTCTGGGGCTTTGAGGGGACAGGACATCTTTCTGAGGGGCAGTCTGGGGCTTTGAGGGGACAGGACATCTTTCTGAGGGGCAGTCTGGGGCTTTAAGGGGACAGGACATCTTTCTGAGGGGCAGTCTGGGGCTTTAAGGGGAGAGGACATCTTTCTGAGGGGCAGTCTGGGGCTTTAAGGGGAAAGGGCATCTTTCTGAGGGGCAGTCTGGGGCTTTGAGGGGACAGGACATCTTTCTGAGGGGCAGTCTGGGGCTTTAAGGGGAGAGGACATCTTTCTGAGGGGCAGTCTGGGGTTTTGAGGGGACAGGACATCTTTCTGAGGGGCAGTCTGGGGCTTTAAGGGGAGAGGACATCTTTCTGAGGGGCAGTCTGGGGCTTTGAGGGGACAGGACATCTTTCTGAGGGGCAGTCTGGGGCTTTGAAGGGACATCTTTCTGAGGGGCAGTCTGGGGCTTGGGGGGGACAGGAGATCTTTCTGAGGGGCAGTCTGGGGCTTTGAGGGGAGAGGACATCTTTCTGAGGGGCAGTCTGGGGCTTTGAGGGGAGAGGACATCTTTCTGAGGGGCAGTCTGGGGCTTTGAGGGGACAGGACATCTTTCTGAGGGGCAGTCTGGGGCTTTGAGGGGACAGGACATCTTTCTGAGGGGCAGTCTGGGGCTTTGAGGGGAGAGGACATCTTTCTGAGGGGCAGTCTGGGGCTTTGAGGGGAGAGGACATCTTTCTGAGGGGCAGTCTGGGGCTTTGAGGGGACAGGACATCTTTCTGAGGGGCAGTCTGGGGCTTTGAGGGGACAGGACATCTTTCTGAGGGGCAGTCTGGGGCTTTGAAGGGACATGACATCTTTCTGAGGGGCAGTCTGGGGCTTTGAGGGGACAGGACATCTTTCTGATGGACAGTCTGGGGCTTTGAGGGGACAGGACATCTTTCTGAGGGGCAGTCTGGGGCTTTGAGGGGAGAGGACATCTTTCTGAGGGGCAGTCTGGGGCTTTGAGGGGACAGGACATCTTTCTGAGGGGCAGTCTGGGGCTTTGAGAGGAGAGGACATCTTTCTGAGGGGCAGTCTGGGGCTTTGAGGGGACAGGACATCTTTCTGAGGGGCAGTCTGGGGCTTTGAGGGGACAGGACATCTTTCTGAGGGGCAGTCTGGGGCTTTGAGGGGACAGGACATCTTTCTGAGGGGCAGTCTGGGGCTTTGAGGGGAGAGGACATCTTTCTGAGGGGCAGTCTGGGGCTTTGAGGGGACAGGACATCTTTCTGAGGGGCAGTCTGGGGCTTTAAGGGGAGAGGACATCTTTCTGAGGGGCAGTCTGGGGCTTTAAGGGGACAGGGCATCTTTCTGAGGGGCAGTCTGGGGCTTTGAGGGGACAGGATATCTTTCTGAGGGGCAGTCTGGGGCTTTAAGGGGAGAGGACATCTTTCTGAGGGGCAGTCTGGGGCTTTGAGGGGACAGGACATCTTTCTGAGGGGCAGTCTGGGGCTTTGAGGGGACAGGACATCTTTCTGAGGGGCAGTCTGGTGCTTTGAGGGGACAGGACATCTTTCTGAGGGGCAGTCTGGGGCTTTGAGGGGACAGGACATCTTTCTGAGGGGCAGTCTGGGGCTTTGAGGGGAGAGGACATCTTTCTGAGGGGCAGTCTGGGGCTTTGAGGGGAGAGGACATCTTTCTGAGGGGCAGTCTGGGACAAAGTCAGATTGGTGTGCTCAGGAGGTGTGTGTGCGTGCGCACGTGTGTGTGTGTATACTTCTTCTTATTGTTACTTTGTCCTTGATGTTCACACTATGTACTGTAGATCAATGACTAGCCAGGGATAAAGATATCCATGACATTCATTCTGCCAATATCAGAAAGTTAGGCCTACGTATTTTACCCTTTAAAGCCAACAGCACAAACTGGTATGGTATGGATATCTCTGGTACGGATATCTCTGGTACAGATATCTCTGGTATGGCTGTCTCTGGTATGGATATCTCTGATATGGATATCTCTGGTATGGATATCTCTGGGATGGATATCTCTGGTACAGATATCTCTGGTATGGCTGTCTCTGGTATGGATATCTCTGATATGGATATCTCTGGTATGGATATCTCTGGTATGGATGTCTCTGGTATGGATATCTCTGGTATGGATGTCTCTGGTATGGATATCTCTGGTATGGATATCTCTGGTATGGATATCTCTGGTATGGATGTCTCTGGTATGGATATCTCTGGTATGGATATCTCTGGTATGGATATCTCTGGTATGGTTATCTCTGGTATGGATATCTCTGGTATGGATGTCTCTGGTATGGATATCTCTGGTATGATGTCTCTGGTATGGATATCTCTGGTATGGATATCTCTGGTATGGATATCCCTGGTATGGATATCTCTGATATGGATGTCTCTGGTATGGATGTCTCTGGTATGGATATCTCTGGTATGATGTCTCTGGTATGGATATCTCTGGTATGGATATCTCTGATATGATATCCCTGGTATGGATATCCCTGGTATGATATCCCTGGTATGGATATCTCTGGTATGATGTCTCTGATATGGATATCCCTGGTATGGATATCTCTGATATGGATGTCTCTGGTATGGATGTCTCTGGTATGGATATCTCTGGTATGATGTCTCTGGTATGGATATCTCTGGTATGGATATCTCTGATATGATATCCCTGGTATGGATATCCCTGGTATGATATCCCTGGTATGGATATCTCTGGTATGGATATCTCTGGTATGGATATCTCTGATATGATATCCCTGGTATGGATATCTCTGGTATGATATCCCTGGTATGGATATCCCTGGTATGGATATCTCTGGTATGGATATCTCTGGTATGGATGTCTCTGGTATGGATATCCCTGGTATGGATATCTCTGGTATGGATATCTCTGGTATGGATATCCCTGGTATGGATATCTCTGATATGGATGTCTCTGGTATGGATGTCTCTGGTATGGATATCTCTGGTATGATGTCTCTGGTATGGATATCTCTGGTATGGATATCTCTGATATGATATCCCTGGTATGGATATCCCTGGTATGATATCCCTGGTATGGATATCTCTGGTATGATGTCTCTGGTATGGATATCCCTGGTATGGATATCTCTGATATGGATGTCTCTGGTATGGATATCTCTGGTATGATGTCTCTGGTATGGATATCTCTGGTATGGATATCTCTGATATGATATCCCTGGTATGGATATCCCTGGTATGATATCCCTGGTATGGATATCTCTGGTATGGATATCTCTGGTATGGATATCTCTGATATTATATCCCTGGTATGGATATCTCTGGTATGATATCCCTGGTATGGATATCCCTGGCATGGATATCTCTGGTATGGATATCTCTGGTATGGATGTCTCTGGTATGGATATCTCTGGTATGGATATATATGGTATGGATATCTCTGGTATGGTTATCTCTGGTATGGATATCTCTGGTATGGTTATCTCTGGTATGGATATATATGGTATGGATATCTCTGGTATGGATATCTCTGGTATGGATATCTCTGATATGATATCCCTGGTATGGATATCCCTGGTATGATATCCCTGGTATGGATATCTCTGGTATGGATATCTCTGGTATGGATATCTCTGATATGATATCCCTGGTATGGATATCTCTGGTATGATATCCCTGGTATGGATATCCCTGGTATGGATATCTCTGGTATGGATATCTCTGGTATGGATGTCTCTGGTATGGATATCCCTGGTATGGATATCTCTGGTATGGATATCTCTGGTATGGATATCCCTGGTATGGATATCTCTGATATGGATGTCTCTGGTATGGATGTCTCTGGTATGGATATCTCTGGTATGATGTCTCTGGTATGGATATCTCTGGTATGGATATCTCTGATATGATATCCCTGGTATGGATATCCCTGGTATGATATCCCTGGTATGGATATCTCTGGTATGGATATCTCTGGTATGATGTCTCTGGTATGGATATCCCTGGTATGGATATCTCTGGTATGGATATCTCTGGTATGGATATCCCTGGTATGGATATCTCTGATATGGATGTCTCTGGTATGGATGTCTCTGGTATGGATATCTCTGGTATGATGTCTCTGGTATGGATATCTCTGGTATGGATATATCTGATATGATATCCCTGGTATGGATATCCCTGGTATGATATCCCTGGTATGGATATCTCTGGTATGGATATCTCTGGTATGATGTCTCTGGTATGGATATCCCTGGTATGGATATCTCTGATATGATATCCCTGGTATGGATATCCCTGGTATGGATATCTCTGGTATGGATATCTCTGATATTATATCCCTGGTATGGATATCTCTGGTATGATATCCCTGGTATGGATATCCCTGGTATGGATATCTCTGGTATGGATATCTCTGGTATGGATGTCTCTGGTATGGATATCCCTGGTATGGATATCTCTGGTATGGATATATATGGTATGGATATCTCTGGTATGGTTATCTCTGGTATGGATATCTCTGGTATGGTTATCTCAGGTATGGATATCTCTGGTATGGTTATCTCTGGTATGGATATCTCTGGTATGGTTATCTCTGGTATGGATATCTCTGGTATGGATATCTCTGGTATGGTTATCTCTGGTATGGATATCTCTGGTATGGTTATCTCTGGTATGGATATCTCTGGTATGGATATCTCTGGTATGGCTATATCTGGTATGGATATCTCTGGTATGGCTATATCTGGTATGGATATCTCTGGTATGATATCCCTGGTATGGATATCCCTGGTATGGATATCTCTGGTATGGATATCTCTGGTATGATATCCCTGGTATGGATATCTCTGGTATGATATCTCTGGTATGATATCCTTGGTATGGATATCCCTGGTATGGATATCTCTGGTATGGATATCTCTGGTATGGATATCTCTGGTACAGATATCTCTGGTATGTCTCTGGTACAGATATCTCTGGTATGGATATCTCCGGTACAGATATCTCTGGTATGGCTGTCTCTGCTATGGATATCTCTGGTACGTGTGTGTGTGTCTCTGCTATGGATATCTCTGGTACGTGTGTGTGTGTCTCTGCTATGGATATCTCTGGTATGTGCGTGTGTGTGTCTCTGCTATGGATATCTCTGGTACGTGTGTGTGTGTGTGTGTATCCTTCATCAGGAAACAACAGGACATCTCAACAGGAATCTCCACATGGGGCCTGGAGTCTCTAATAACTAGATCAGCGGGTGTGACTGTCATGGTTACTGTACTGCAGAATGACCCTTTACAACAAACAGTACCTTACAGCACATTCCCATCTGTTTGTGCTACCTGACCATAGACCATATGAGTTGGGGCCAGGCGACACATGTGTGTCAAGATGATGTGGCAAATGGTTACCTTTAAAAACTTCACAACCCTGAGCCATGTAGGTATCTCATTATTTTATCATACATTATAACATTATATCATTTGTCTCTGTCCATCTGTCGTACATTTCTCTCCATAACTCTGTGTCAAATCAGATCCAATAAATACAGAGACAAAGTAAACGGACAGAACAAACAGGCTGTACTGTAACAACAATCAATAGACATTCTGAAAAACCTCCACAATTAAATATTTTTGGATGAAATATTGAATTATTATTATATATATATAGTTAGAATCTCATAATCTTTTTTACATTTATTTTTAAAGCTCTTGCAATATTACACAATTATTAATTCTACAATACTTATTAAATCTCCATTTAGGCCTACGTATCGTTAAATAAAGTCATTTAATTTAAATCAAATAAAAGGAATTTCATGAATAATATAATATAATATCAATACAAATTCTATCAAATGTTTGAAGCATCAAAAAAGGTCAGATTTTTACAGCCAGTCAGTCCACCTCCCAGTTCAGTCATATAGTCCTGAACTTAGAGAGATACAGTATAACCTTCTGAACTCTATAGTCCTATGTGCGTCTGGCGGCCAGCAGGCGGCAGTAGTGAGAGCCCAGAGTCCTATTCATTAGGGCACACAATTGAAAACGTTACAAAACGCTTCGCAACGCACCACAAAAAAATAAGCGTTTCTTATCGGACAGTAGTCCATCTTGTCCCTCCCTGCTTCAGTCTGTTTTGTTCCATTTTGGTGCCTAATCTGCCCTTGAGGGCAGAGAGACGTCTCCTCCATAGACATTTTTTCCTAGAATGGACATCCCCATTTAAGTCAATGGGTGGTAGAATTCTAATTCCATGTGGTAGAATTCTAATTCCATGTGGTAGAATTCTAATTCCATGTGGTAGAATTCTAATTCCATGTGGTAGAATTCTAATTCCATGTTCTCCTCACAGGGCTGTCTCTTTCAGGTCGTTGAGGTTTGGCATCCGTGACCTTGACGGTCTGGTAAAGGTGGGCCCGTTGGCGACCATTTGGTCGGGGTACGGCTGAGCCCCCTCTGCCCTGGCGAGGGCCGCCGCGTGCCAGTTGGACTCCATCTGCCCCTGTATCTGCCCTGGGAGAGGGTAACTCTGCTTCCTGTGGCTCTTAGACTGACCAGAGCTGGAGCTGCTGCTGCTAGGGTGTCCCTGGTGGTGGGACCTGCCGTCACCTCTCCCGTCGCTGAACACTCCCCCTTTAGAGGAGGAGGTGGGGGGGTTGGGGAGGTGCTGGAATCGCAGGTCGGAAGGAGGAGGGGGTTGGCTGGAAGAGGAGGAAGGGGAGAGGTGCAGGAGCCTGCGTAGGGACTTCAGGGGTTGGTTCTAAGGGGAGGCATAGAAAACAATCACCACAAAGCTTGTGAACACTAAGCGGGTACACCAAGGTGGAAAAGAACAATTCAGTTGAGAATTCAGGAAATTCAGGAAGTGAATTGAAAATTCAGTTCAACCAGTAAACATAAATGAAGTGTGACTGTGAATCCACCTGTTTCTCCTGAGGCCAGTCACCGACTCTCTCTCTCTGTCTCCCTCTCTCCCTCTCTCGCTCTCTTTCTCTGTCGCGATCTCGGCTCTGCTCGCGTTCACCATCCTTATCCCGGGAGCGTTCGCGGTTCTTCCTCCGGCTGCCGTGGTGAGAGGAAGACGAGGACTTGGTCCCCTTCTGGATAAACAGGGTGTCCTGGCCATCACCAGGAACCTGCCATTTCACAACAGGAAAGGTGGGGGAGAGGGTGGGTTAACACTGACACAGTCAAGAACGATGGACTCAGGACCATTCAATAAACCTGAACACCCCAAAACATCCACTAGACCTCCAGAGGGGAAAAGGCTAAGGAATCTACTCTGACTGCATCTGGGGTCTAGTGGACACTTTCCGAGTGCATTGTGGGTAACAAAGCGTGCAAATATGATGAGCAGGCATCACAGGCACATCTCTGGATGGCTGTGGGTCCTCCATGCACCTCTCTCCTCCCCATTCCCTCTCCTCTCCTCCTCCTCCTCCCCTCTTCCTCCTCCTCCTCCTCAATCCTACTGCACCAGATGCTTCACATGCTGTTAATATCATTGAGCGGAGCGGATGGTGACATCACAGTGACGGCATCACATGGAATGAACCCAGGAACCAACCAGGACACCAGCTCTCAAACCCAGGAAGTAGTGACTGTGAGACCCAACTGGCAGTACATTTCTGGATGACCATGGACCAGTGACTCCTGTCCATCTCTGGCATCTCTGACAGAGAAACACGGACACATTTTCAATGCTGTAACTTACAGTTGAAACTCTATTGGCTACTGAGGGACTGTCTATCACAACGTCAGCCCATTGAGCAGAATGTATGCAAACA
>NW_027040435.1:138485-190985 GCF_034236695.1 Oncorhynchus nerka
TCTTGGTAACTCTCTTTCTCTCTCTCTCTCTCTTGGTAAATCTCTCTCTCTCTGCATCTCTCTTGCTCTCTCTCTTGGTAAATCTCTCTCTCTCTCTGCATCTCTCTTGGTAAATCTCTCTCTCTGCATCCCTCTAGCTCTCTCTCTTTTTCTCTCTCTTTTTCTCTCTCTCTCCCTTTCTCTCTTTCTCTCACTCTAGCTTTCTTGGTAACTCTCTCTCTATATATATCTTTCTAGCTCTCTCTCTTGGTAACTCTCTCTCTCTCTCTCTCTCTCTACATCTCTCTAACTCTCTCTCTTGGTAACTCTCTTTCTCTCTCTTGATCTCACTCTCTCGTTCTCTCACTCTCTCTTGTTCTCTCTCTCTCATAGTGCACGCACCTCTGTAGAAGCTTCCTACCCGTCTGGGCATGGAGTCACTGAAGATCATGCGGTTCTCCTTGGAGGAGACTGGGTCCTCGGGGTGGGGCTCATGGTACATCCCCACTGGTACCTACAGTACATCACAAACAAAGCAGAGTTGAACAGAACACAGAGAAAATACTATGTTGAGTCACGCTTATAAATCCCATTATCATAATGCTGTAACATGAGCTCCATTCACACCCTGATATCTCACTCCTACATTCTTATCTTAGTGTCTCACACCCTGATATCTCACTCCTACATCCTTATCATAGTCTTTCACACCCTGATATCTCACTCCTACATCGTTATCATAGTGTCTCACACCCTGATATCTCACTCCTACATCCTTATCATAGTGTTTCACACCCCGATATCTCACTCCTACATCCTTATCATAGTGTTTCACACCCTGGTATCTCACTCCTACATCCTTATCATAGTGTTTCACACCCTGATATCTCACTCCTAGATCCTTATCATAGTATATTTAAGCAATAAAGCCCGAGGAGGTGTGGTATATGGCCAATATACCACAGCTAAGGGCTGTTCTTACGCACAACACATCGCGGAGTGCCTGGACACAACCCGTAGCCGTGGTATAGTGGCCATATACCACAAACCCCCAAGGTGCCTTATTGATATTATAAACTGGTTACCAATGTAATTAGAGCAGTTAAAATAAATGTTTTGTCATACCCGTGGTATACGGTCTGATATACCACGGCTGTCAGCCAATCAGCATTCAGGGCATAGACATACTGCTGATAAAACAGTGCTAGAAGCAGTCAGAAACCAGACAGTAAGTGGTGAAATCAGCCTGTGATGAACAACAGAAAAAGCTATGGACCTCGTTCTTAGCAGGGCGTTGTGAGTGAAAGGAGGCTGGGTTGTCCCGCGTGGAGTCTTTAATCTGGGGTCGGGGGTGAGAGGTCACCACCTCTTTAGAAGACGGCTCACTCTGTAGACCAGATGGACAGACAGACAGACAGACAGACAGACAGACAGACAGACAGACAGACAGACAGACAGACAGACAGACAGGTAGACAGACAGACAGATAGACCGACAGATAGACCAACCGACAGACAGACAGACAGACAGATAGACCGACAGATAGACAGACAGACAGATATAGCATGTGAGGCAGACAGTACGAAGTAGCAGTGTGTGTGTGTGTGTGTGTGTGTGTGTGTGTGTGAGAGAGAGATCAGGAGAGAGACAGTACATTAGCAATAATGTGAGTTAGGCCAGATACTGTAGCCTCAAAGAGAGATACACAGACACACATATGCACATACACACACACACACACACACAGCTGTCAGTCAATTATTGACACTGACCCTGGTCGTGTCTTCAGTGCAGTCCTCTCTGGACGATCCCACAGAGTGTCCTACGGGATGTCTGGTGAGGGTGCGGTGCTGAAGCTGGGGGGAGAGCATCTGCAGACTGCTAGCCCTGGTGGGCAACCCCTGACCCACCATTAAGCCCCCCTCACTACCCCCTCCACCCCCACCTCCGTGGGACCTGTGGCGCTCACTCCTCCTCACGTACATGGAGTGGCGGTGAGGCCTCTGCTGGGAAGAGAAGGGACTGGTGTAGCCCAGGCCGTAGGGGTAGGACTCATGGGGGGAGGCCAGGGTGTGAGCTCCGTGGTTCCCCCCACAATCCCCTTCTCCTCCTGGGTCAAGAAGCTCCGGGCCCGGGGCCAAGGCCTCCTCTGGAGCTTTGTGTCTGGAAGAGGAGGCGCGTCGGCAGGATGAGTCCAGGGTGGAGCTCTCCAGACGGGGGTTGTTGCCGCGGGACGAGGGGCTGTGGCCAGAGGAGTGGCCGGTGTGGCTGGATGTGTGTCCAGAAGTGTGGCGTTCGCTGTGGCGGGGGACCTGGGGACTTCCAGGGGGGGCGTGGCCAGAAGAGTGGCGTTCGCTGTGGCGGGGGCCTGGGGACTTCCAGGGGGCGTGGCCAGAAGAGTGGCGTTCGCTGTGGCGGGGGGCCTGGGGACTTCCAGGGGGGGCGTGGCCAGAAGAGTGGCGTTCGCTGTGGCGGGGGACCTGGGGACTTCCAGGGGGGGCATTGAGGTTCAGGTCCAGACAGCTGAAATGACATATAGACTGACCTCAACCATGAGTACAACAACACACATATAGACTGACCTCAACCATGAATACAACAACACACATATAGACTGACCTCAACCATGAATACAACAACACACATATAGACTGACCTCAACCATGAATACAACAACACACATATAGACTGACCTCAACCATGAATACAACAACACACATATAGACTGACCTCAACCATGAATACAACAACAAACATATTTACTAACCATCAGACCTAAATAAAACTCTAATTCTCAACGAGAATAGAATGTTCAGATCTGGCCTCAGGGGACTACACATTTCCAAATACACACCATCACCAAGACTACACAAAATCATTAAGCTAGCATGCCCTTCAAACATTCATTAACCATTCCCTGACAGCTCTTTCTCTCTCTCACCTTTTTGGGATAGGGGGCAGCATTTTCACTTTTGGATGAATAGCGTGCCCAGAGTGAACTGCCTCCTACTCTGTCCCAGATGCTAATATATGCATATTAGTAGTAGTATTGGATGGAAAACACTTTGAATTTTCTAAAACTGTTTGAATGATGTCTGTGAGTATAACAGAACTCATATGGCAGGCAAAAACCTGAGATCCAACCAGGAAGTGGGATATCTGAGGTTTGTAGTTTTTTAAAGCTTGGCCTACCGAATACACATTGAGATATGGATAAAGTTGCACTTCCTACGGCTTCCACTAGATGTCAACCGTCTTTAGAAACTTGAATGAGGATTCTACTATAAAGGAGGGGCTCATAAGACCTCTTTGAGTCAGTGGTCTGGCAGAGAGCCTTGGTCTCATGACGCGCGCTCCCGACAGAGTTACCTCTCGTTCCAGTGCTTTTTTTCAGACAAAGGAACATTATTGATGTTTTATGTTAAAAACATCCTAAAGATTGATTCCATACATCGTTTGACATGTTTCTGAAGGACTGTAACGGAATTTTTCGAGTTTTTGTCTGGACGAAGTGCCTGCGCCTCATGAAGATGGATTACTGGGCTGAACACGCTAACAAGTGGCTATTTAGGTTAACCATCCCCTGACAGCTCTCTCTCCATATAGGTTAACCATCCCCTGACAGCTCTCTCTCTCTATGTTACCTGGCAGGGAAGAAGCGGGCGGAGATTCCAGGGGTTGCCGTAGGGTCGTCGGGGTGCACGCCCCTCACCCCATCTCCAAGGTTACCACCCACAGACTTGGCATTGTTGCTCAAGGCGCTGTGGCTCTTGGACAGGCTCAGGTAGGAACTGGAACTCTTGGAGGAGCTGTGGGTGGAGTCTATGTTGTGTCCACCATGGCGGCCATGTTGTTTCTCCATGGTATTGGTCTTGCCCTCCAGAAAGGAAGAGTGTCGTCCCTGCCCTACTGGAAATATTCAAATGTAAAAAATGGGCTGGCAATGCATTTATAAGTAGTCTTGCCTGAGACAGAAGGCAGCTTTATGTTCAAGTATACCTCCTGGACAGGATTCTAGTCAAGAGCATTTTTCCTTTTAAGTGTTAAGGAAGGGGTATGTATTAATCTTATGTGCATGTTTCAGTAGGGTGGCCCCGGACCTTGCTGTTGCTGCTGCTGAGAGCGGGAGGTGGACTTCATGTACATGGCTCCAGGGCCCTGCTGGTCAGGAGCCTTGGCCCCTGGGGGCCCAACACCAACCAGGTTGAAGTCAAACTGTGTCGTGCCCTTTAAAATAAAGATAAAATAAGAGAAGATAAAATAAGACAAGATAATAACTTTATTGTCCCCAACCACGGGAAAATGTTGTTTTCGGCCTTGTGCATTTAGATGAAAATACATGTCAAGAATAAACACAGGTCGAGACAAAGACAGTTGGAAAAACAAACTAAATGAATACAATTTATGTAAACAAGTGTAGTTTGGTCCATAAGGAGCTGAATAAGTTATTAATGAAAGTAGAGGCCCTGACTTTGTTTACCTTGGTGTCCTTGGGGCTGAGCAGGTGTGGCATGTTGTTGTTGACCAAGTCCTTACTACAGGTGATGGAGCGGTTGAGGGTCTGGGTCATGTAAGCCTTGGGGTGGAGGGTGGGGCTCAGGCTGGACGACACAGGCTTGTTGCCGTTTAGGAAGCTGTCGTTGCCTAGGTGAAGGTCGCCATGGCGAGGTAGGCTGGAACATTCCTTACTGTTAGAGTGACGGTGACCCGAGCTCTTACTGCCGTGGCTTCTGTATAAGGGAGGGGAGGGGAGGGAGGGAGGGGAGGGAGGGGAGGGGACGGAGAAGGAGAGAGAGAGGTATTAAGCTCAGAACATATTGAGATTGAGAGATATTGAGAGGTACAGGTATAGCTAATCCATATATCTAAGTATCTTATTTTTTCTGTGCAAGAACAACATAGCCAGATGTGAAACCATGCAGTATCCAGAATCTAACCAGACCCCATTCAGTATCCAGAACCTAACCAGACCCCATTCAGTATCCAGAACCTAATCAGACCCCATTCAGTATCCAGAACCTAACCAGACCCCATTCAGTATCCAGAACCTAATCAGACCCCATTCAGTATCCAGAACCTAACCAGACCCCATTCAGTATCCAGAACCTAACCAGATCCCATTCAGTATCCAGAACCTAACCAGACCCCATTCAGTATCCAGAATCTAACCAGACCCCATTCAGTATCCAGAATCTAACCAGACCCCATTCAGTATCCAGAACCTAATCAGACCCCATTCAGTATCCAGAACCTAATCAGACCCCATTCAGTATCCAGAACCTAACCAGACCCCATTCAGTATCCAGAACCTAATCAGACCCCATTCAGTATCCAGAACCTAACCAGACCCCATTCAGTATCCAGAACCTAACCAGATCCCATTCAGTATCCAGAACCTAACCAGACCCCATTCAGTATCCAGAATCTAACCAGACCCCATTCAGTATCCAGAATCTAACCAGACCCCATTCAGTATCCAGAACCTAATCAGACCCCATTCAGTATCCAGAACCTAACCAGACCCCATTCAGTATCCAGAACCTAACCAGATCCCATTCAGTATCCAGAACCTAACCAGACCCCATGCAGTATCCAGAACCTAACCACACCACTTGTAGTGTTCAGTGCAGTGCTGACCTGGAACGGGGTTCTGACAACAACAACAACAACTACAACAACATCAACACCAACAACACCCTACGGTGCTGACCTGGTGGGCACGGGCTTCTGACAACAACAACAACAACTACAACAACAACAACAACATCAACACCAACAACCCCCTACAGTGCTGACCTGGTGGCCACGGGGTTCTGACAACAACAACACCAACAACCCCCTACAGTGCTGACCTGGTGGCCACGGGGTTCTGATAACAACAACAACATCAACACCAACAACCCCCTACAGTGCTGACCTGGTGGGCACGGGGTTCTGACAACAACAACAACAACATCAACACCAACAACCCCCTACAGTGCTGACCTGGTGGGCACGGGGTTCTGACAACAACAACAACAACAACTACAACAACAACAACATCAACACCAACAACCCCCTACAGTGCTGACCTGGTGGGCACGGGGTTCTGACAACAACAACAACAACAACAACAACCCCCTACAGTGCTGACCTGGTGGCCACGGGGTTCTGACAACAACAACAACAACAACTACAACAACAACAACAACATCAACACCAACAACCCCCTACAGTGCTGACCTGGTGGGAACGGGGTTCTGACAACAACAACAACAACAACATCAACACCAACAACCCCCTACAGTGCTGACCTGGTGGCCACGGGGTTCTGACAACAACAACACCAACAACCCCCTACAGTGCTGACCTGGTGGGCACAGTGTTGTCCATGTGGCTGTGGGGCTTCCTCTTGGAGGAGCGTGGGGGGTTAGGGGAGGGTGGTGCTGGGGCGGGCTGCTCCAGGAGGCGGAGGGGCTGGAAGGCTGGGTGGTTCAGACTCTGTTCTGTCAGGTAACGGTCAGAAGGGACCAGCAACAACAGGTTCTAGAGAGGGAGGAGACAGACCACAGGGGTTTAGGACACAGTTCTTTATTACAGTTTGACAATAAAAAAGGTCAATCACAAAACTCTCTATACATATATATATATATATACGGTACCAGTCAAAAGTTTGGACATACGTACTCATTCAAGTTGTTTTTGTATTTTTAATATTTTCTACATTGTAGAATAATAGTGAACACATCAAAACTATGAAATAACATATTGAATCATGTAGTAACCAAAAAGGGTTAAACAAATCAGTTTTGCACACTCTTGGCATTCTCTCAACCAGCTTCATGAGATAGTCACCTGGAATTAATTTAAATTAACAGGTGTGCCTTGTTAAAAGTTCATTTGTGGAATTTCTTTCCTTCTTAATGTGTTTGAGCCAATCAGTTGTGTTGTGACCAGGTAGGGTTGGTATACAGAAGATAGACCTATTTGGTAAAAGATCAAGTCTATATTATGGCAAGAACAGCTCAAATAAGCAAAGAGAAACGACAGTCCATCATTACTTTAAGACATAAAGGTCGGTCAATCTAGAACATTTCAATAACTTTTTAAAGTTTCTTCAAGTGCAGTCGCAAAAACCATCAAAGCGCTTGACGAAACTGGCTCTCATGAGGACCGCCACAGGAAAGGAAGACCCAGAGTTACCTCTGCTGCAGAGGATAAGTTCATTAGAGTGACCAGCCTCAGAAATCGGCAATTAACTGCACCTCAGATTGCAGCCCAAATAAATGCTTCACAGAGTTCAAGTAACAGACACATCTCAACATCAACTGTTCAGAGACCACTTCTAAAGGACACCAATAATAAGAAGAAACTTGCTTGGGCCAAGAAACATGAGCAATGGTGTAAATCTGTCCTTTGGTCTAATGAGTCCAAATCTGAGATTTTTAGGTTGGTCATGGCTCACATCAACACCATTATTCCAGAAACCCTAGACCCACTCCAATTTGCATACCGCCCTAACAGATCCACAGATGATGCAATCTCTATTGCACTCCACACTGCCCTTTCCCACCTGGGCAAGAGGAACACCTATGTGAGAATGCTGTTCATTGACTACAGCTCAGCGTTCAACACCATATTGCCCTCCAAGCTCATCAATAAGCTGAGGACACTGGGACTAAACACCTCCCTCTGCAACTGGATCCTGGACTTCCTAACGGGCCGCCCCCAGATGGTAAGGGTAGGTAACAACACATCCGCCACGCTGATCCTCAACACGGGGGCCCCTCAGGGGTGTGTGCTCAGTCCCCTCCTGTACTCCCTGCTCACCCATGACTGCACGGCCAGGCACGACTCCAACCCTATCATTAAGTTTGCCGATGACACAATAGTGGTGGGCCTGATCACCAATAACAACGAGACAGCCTATAGGGAGACCTGTCCGTGTGGTGCCAGGACAACAACCTCTCCCTAAACGTGATCAAGACAAAGAAGATGATTGTGGACTACAGGAAAACGAGGACCGAGCACACCCCCATTCTCATCAACAGGAATTCATACATTGTCATAGTGGTCCTTGGTGGGAATTGAACCCACAACCCTGATGTTGCAAGCGCCTTGCTCTACTAACTGAGCTACAGCATTCTTAACGCAGAGCTCTACATCTGTTGGTTACAGAATTCATTATCACGCGCCGTATAGAAACGCTAGAGACTCAGACCATTCTAAAAACAACTGTCTTTTCACCACGTGGATCCAGAGACAGAGAGATGGGTGGGAGGGTTTATCACACCATTCATCTCCTAGGGAAAGTGTGATGTACTGTAGGCCTCGCTCACAGCAGAGTACTGACTGACCCACAGCTTTAGTCATAGACATACATTAGCTAGCAAGACTAGTCTAGTTTGAGCCTGGAGGACCCAGAATACCTTCCATTAGCAAGACTAGTCTAGTTTGAGCCTGCAGAATCCAGAATACCTTCCATTAGCAGGACTAGTCTAGTTTGAGCCTGCAGAATCCAGAATACCTTCCATTAGCAGGACTAGTCTAGTTTGAGCCTGGAGGACCCAGAATACCTTCCATTAGCAAGACTAGTCTAGTTTGAGCCTGCAGAATCCAGAGTACCTTCCATTAGCAGGACTAGTCTAGTTTGAGCCTGGAGGACCCAGAATACCTTCCATTTGCAAGACTAGTCTAGTTTGAGCCTGCAGAATCCAGAATACCTTCCATTAGCAGGACTAGTCTAGTTTGAGCCTGGAGGACCCAGAATACCTTCCATTAGCAGGACTAGTCTAGTTTGAGCCTGGAGGACCCAGAATACCTTCCATTAGCAGGACTAGTCTAGTTTGAGCCTGCAGAATCCAGAATACCTTCCATTAGCAGGACTAGTCTAGTTTGAGCCTGCAGAATCCAGAATACCTTCCATTAGCAGGACTAGTCTAGTTTGAGCCTGGAGGACCCAGAATACCTTCCATTAGCAAGACTAGTCTAGTTTGAGCCTGCAGAATCCAGAGTACCTTCCATTAGCAGGACTAGTCTAGTTTGAGCCTGGAGGACCCAGAATACCTTCCATTTGCAAGACTAGTCTAGTTTGAGCCTGCAGAATCCAGAATACCTTCCATTAGCAGGACTAGTCTAGTTTGAGCCTGGAGGACCCAGAATACCTTCCATTAGCAGGACTAGTCTAGTTTGAGCCTGGAGGACCCAGAATACCTTCCATTAGCAGGACTAGTCTAGTTTGAGCCTGCAGAATCCAGAATACCTTCCATTAGCAGGACTAGTCTAGTTTGAGCCTGGAGGACCCAGAATACCTTCCATTAGCAAGACTAGTCTAGTTTGAGCCTGCAGAATCCAGAATACCTTCCATTAGCAGGACTAGTCTAGTTTGAGCCTGGAGGACCCAGAATACCTTCCATTAGCAGGACTAGTCTAGTTTGAGCCTGGAGGACCCAGAATACCTTCCATTAGCAGGACTAGAATACCTTCCATTAGCAAGACTAGTCTAGTTTGAGCCTGGAGGACCCAGAATACCTTCCATTAGCAAGACTAGTCTAGTTTGAGCCTGGAGGACCCAGAATACCTTCCATTAGCAAGACTAGTCTAGTTTGAGCCTGGAGGACCCAGAATACCTTCCATTAGCAAGACTAGTCTAGTTTGAGCCTGGAGGACCCAGAATACCTTCCATTAGCAAGACTAGTCTAGTTTGAGCCTGGAGGACCTAGTTTGAGCCTGGAGAATACCTTCCATTAGCAGGTTTGAGCCTGGAGAAGAATACCTTCCATTAGCAGGACTAGAATACCTTCCATTAGCAAGACTAGTCTAGTTTGAGCCTGGAGGACCCAGAATACCTTCCATTAGCAGGACTAGTCTAGTTTGAGCCTGGAGGACCCAGAATGTGCTAATACTCTGTCTCTCTCTCTGTGTGTGTGTGTGTGTGTGTGTGTGTGTGTGTGTGTGTGTGTACCTTCATCAGATCCAGCATGAGGCCACTCAGGATGGCCAGGTACCTCCGCTCCAGGGTTGTAGGGTGATTCACTGAGGGGAACTGCTGACACACACACACACACACACACACACACACACACACACACACACACACACACACACACACACACACACACACACACACACACACACACACACACGTACAGTTGTGAGGTTTCAGAGTGCAGTGTCTATGTTGAGATTCAGATGTGTCTGACTGGAGTTGACAGGAGGCTTAGCTGACTGTTGTGTCTGAGGACAGACGTGCTGCTAACGGGCCTAACACAGCTTCCACTATAGCAGGTACATGATTACCACCCCTCCCATGGATCTCTGTGTGGGAGTCTGGTGGACATGCATGTGTCTGTCTGTCTGAATGTGTGTGTCTCTGTGTGGGAGTGCATCAGGAGGCTGGTGGACATGCATGTGTCTGTCTGTCTGAATGTGTGTATCTCTGTGTGGGAGTCTGGTGGACATGCATGTGTCTGTCTGTCTGAATGTGTGTGTCTCTGTGTGGGAGTGCATCAGGAGGCTGGTGGACATGCATGTGTCTGTCTGTCTGAAGGTGTGTGTCTCTGTGTGGGAGTGCATCAGGAGGCTGGTGGACATGCATGTGTCTGTCTGTCTGAAGGTGTGTATCTCTGTGTGGGAGTGCATCAGGAGGCTGGTGGACATGCATGTGTCTGTCTGTCTGAATGTGTGTGTCTCTGTGTGGGAGTGCATCAGGAGGCTGGTGGACATGCATGTGTCTGTCTGTCTGAATGTGTGTGTCTCTGTGTGGGAGTGCATCAGGAGGCTGGTGGACATGCATGTGTCTCTCTGTCTGAATGTGTGTGTCTCTGTGTGGGAGTGCATCAGGAGGCTGGTGGACATGCATGTGTCTGTCTGTCTGAATGTGTGTGTCTCTGTGTGGGAGTGCATCAGGAGGCTGGTGGACATGCATGTGTCTGTCTGTCTGAATGTGTGTGTCTCTGTGTGGGAGTGCATCAGGAGGCTGATGGACATGCATGTGTCTGTCTGTCTGAATGTGTGTGTCTCTGTGTGGGAGTGAATCAGGAGGCATGAATGTCCACCAGCCTCCACACTGTGGTATTTCACCCAGTAGATTTGAGAGTTTATCAAAATTGGGTTTGTTTTTGAATTCTTTGTGGATCTGTGTAATCTGAGGGAAATATGTGTCTCTAATATGGACATACATTGGGCAGGAGGTTAGGAAGTGCACCACAGTTTCCACCTCATTTTGTGGGCAGTGAGCACATAGCCTGTCTTCTCTTGAGAGCCAGGTCTGCCTACGGCGGCCTTTCTCAATAGCAAGGCTATGCTCACTGAGTCTGTACATCGTCAAAGCTTTCCTTAATTTTGGGTCAGTCACATTGGTGAGGTATTCTGCCACTGTGTACTCTCTGTTTAGGACCAAATAGCATTCTAGTTTGCTCTGTTTTTTTGTTAATTCTTTCCAATATGTCAAGTAATTATCTTTTTGTTTTCTCATGATTTGCTTGGGTCTAATTGTGTTGCTGTCCTGGGGCTCTGTGGGGTGTGTTTGTGTTTGTGAACAGAGCCCCAGGACCAGCTTGCTTAGGGAACTCTTCTCCAGGTTCATCTCTCTGTAGGTGATGGCTTTGTTATGGAAGGTTTGGGAAACATTAGGTGGTTGTAGAATTTAACAGCTCTTTTCTGGATTTTGATCATTAATGGGTATCGGCCTAATTCTGCTCTGCATGCATTATTTGGTGTTCTACGTTGTACACGGAGGATATTTTTGCCGAATTCTGCATGCAGTCTCAATTTGGTGTTTGTCCCATTTTGTGAAGTCTTGGTTGGTGAGCGGACTCCAGACCTCACAACCATAAAGGGCAATGGGCTCTATGACTGATTCAAGTATTTTTAGCCAGATCCTAATTGGTATGTTGAATTTTATGTTCCTTTTGATGGCATAGAATGCCCTTCTTGCCTTGTCTCTCAGATCGTTCACAGCTTTGTGGAAGTTACCTGTGGCGCTGATGTTTAGGCCAAGGTATGTATAGTTTTTTGTGGTGTGCTCTAGGGCAATGGTGTCTAGATTGAATTTGTATTTGTGGTCCTGGCGACTGGACCTTTTTTGGAACACCATTATTTTGGTCTTACTCAGATTTACTGTCAGGGCCCAGGTCTGTCAGAATCTGTGCAGAATATCTAGGTGCTGCTGTAGGCCCTCCTTGGTTGATGACAGAAGCACCAGATCATCAGCAAACACTAGACATTTGACTTCAGATTGTAATTGTCTCGCTCTGCCTCTCTCTCTCTCTCGGTCTCTCTGTCTGTCTCTCTCTGCCTCTCTCTCTCTCAGTCTCTCTGTCTGTCTGTCTCTCTCTGTCACACTCTCTCTCTGCCTCTGTTTCTCTGTCTCTCTCTCTCCGTCTCTCTATGTCTGTCACTCTGTCTCTCTCTCAGTCTATCTGTCTCTATCTCTCTGTCTCTCTCTCTCTCTGTCTGTCTCTCTCTCTGCCTCTCAGTCTCTCTGTCTCTCTCTCTTCTACAGTAACACTGAACACCACCATAACATGATGACTCAATCCACTCAGTCACGGACCACACTGGGAAGACAGCCACCAGGACTCACACAGATAGATAGGTGGGAAAGAGACAGAGGAGAAATGGAGAGAGAGAGGGAAGGAGAGGAGAGAGATGGAGAGAGAGAGAGGGAAGGAGAGGAGAGAGATGGAGAGAGAGATAGAGAGAGAGGGAAGGAGAGGAGAGAGATGGAGAGAGAGGGAAGGAGAGGAGAGAGATGGAGAGAGAGAGGGAAGGAGAGGAGAGAGATGGAGAGAGAGAGGGAAGGAGAGGAGAGAGATGGAGAGAGAGAGGGAAGGAGAGGAGAGAGATGGAGAGAGAGGGGGAAGGAGAGGAGAGAGATGGAGAGAGAGAGGTAAGGAGAGGAGAGAGATGGAGAGAGAGGGAAGGAAGGAAGGAGAGGAAAGACATGAGGGAAGAGGGAAGGAGAGGAGAGAGTTAGAGACAGGATGGAAAGAGAGGAGAGAGAATGGAGAGGGAGGGAGAGGTGGGATAGGTAGAGGTAGAGAGGAAGAAATGGGAGAGGAGAGGAAAGCGGAGGTGGAGTGTGAGATGACGACAGAACAGCTCAACAGATCGACCCCAGAGTTGACCTTACCCGTAGTCCATGGAAGCGAGGGTTGTTGTAGAAGAGCTTCATCTGTTCAGCAGGTAGAGGACCCAGGACCTTCTGGATGGTAAAGAGTTGATCTATCTCACTCTCCCCTGGGAACAGAGGCTGGCCATCACACAGCTCCCCCAGGATACAACCCACTGACCACATGTCTACAGCTTTACCATAGGGGGCCCTGGGGTGGAGGGGATAGAGTGAGGGAGAGAGAGAGAGAGAGAGAGAGAGAGAGAGAGAGAGAGAGAGAGAGAGAGAGAGAGAGAGAAAAACAGCTTAAGTGATGCATTTGTAAAACTGAACCATAAGAGTACATTCAGAATAATAAGGACAGAAGATGATGATGATGGTGATGATGATGATGATGATGATGTTGGTTCAGCAGAAGGTGATGAACACAATGACAGAAAGGAGAGAGAGGAGAGAGAGAGGAGAGAGAGAGAGAGAGAACGAGAGGGGTTGGCTGAGAGAAGAGATGAGAAGAGAGGAGAGAGAGAAAGAGAGAGAGGTTGGCTGAGAGAAGAGAGGAGAAAGAGAGAGGAGAGAGAGAGAGAGAGAGAGAGAGAGAGAGAGGGGTTGGCTGAGAGAAGAGAGGAGAAGAGAGAAGAGAAGAGAGCGCCGCTGAGACTGAGGAAGAGTGATGAAGAGAGAAAATATTTGCGTGGGCGGAATTCAAATACCAAGAGTCAATAAATGTAACAGTTGATTTAGTTGCTGTGGGAGAGGAAGGAGAGGAAGGAGAGGAAGGAGAGGAAGGAGCCCCACCACATCATGCTCCATTATCTAGACGATCAAATGGACACAGTAATCTCCCTGTGTCTGTAGTACACACATGAAAACAGGATTTATCAAGGCCAGACTAATACACATGTTCACTGAAATATTCAGAGAAGGATATATGTATGTATGGACTGACAGCTATGCAGACAAACAGAGACTTATCAATGTACACACACAACACATGCACGCACCTACACACACACACAGACCAATACACACACCAATACAAACACACACACAAGAATACACTTACCAATACAATCACACACACGCGCACACACACCAATACACACACCAATACTAACACAAACACACACATCAAATACAAACACCAATACAAACATACACACACACACACACACACACACACACACACACACACACACACACACACACACACACACACACACACACACACACACACACACACACACACACACACACACACACACACACACCAATACCAACACCAATACAAACACACACACACACACACACACCAATACAAACACACACACACACACAGCACCTCTTACACACCCATACACACACAGGTCCAGTAGGTTTAAAGGGACTCACCCCAGCAGTAGCTCAGGAGAGCGGTACCACCTAGTGGCTACATACTCAGTGTAGTTGGCATCACTTCCCTCTGACAGGTTGCGGGCAAAGCCTACAGGAAACCAGAGAGAGACAGAGGAAGTCATGAACAGATACTGACTCAAAGCCTTCAGGAAACCAGAGAGAGACAGAGGAAGTCATGAACAGATACTGACTCAAAGCCTACAGGAAACCAGAGAGAGACAGAGGAAGTCATGAACAGATACTGACTCAAAGCCTTCAGGAAACCAGAGAGAGACAGAGGAAGTCATGAACAGATACTGACTCAAAGCCTACAGGAAACCAGAGAGAGACAGAGGAAGTCATGAACAGATACTGACTCAAAGCCTACAGGAAACCAGAGAGAGACAGAGGAAGTCATGAACAGATACTGACTCAAAGCCTACTGGAAACCAGAGAGAGACAGAGGAAGTCATGAACAGACACTGACTCAAAGCCTACAGGAAACCAGAGAGAGACAGAGGAAGTCATGAACAGATACTGACTCAAAGCCTACAGGAAACCAGAGAGAGACAGAGGAAGTCATGAACAGATACTGACTCAAAGCCTACAGGAAACCAGAGAGAGACAGAGGAAGTCATGAACAGATACTGACTCAAAGCCTACAGGAAACCAGAGAGAGACAGAGGAAGTCATGAACAGATACTGACTCAAAGCCTACAGGAAACCAGAGTGAGACAGAGGAAGTCATGAACAGATACTGACTCAAAGCCTACAGGAAACCAGAGAGAGACAGAGGAAGTCATGAACAGATACTGACTCAAAGCCTACAGGAAACCAGAGAGAGACAGAGGAAGTCATGAACAGATACTGACTCAAAGCCTACAGGAAACCAGAGAGAGACGGAGGAAGTCATGAACAGATACTGATTCAAAGCCTACAGAAAACCAGGCCAGAGAGAGACAGATGAAGTCATGAACAGATACTGACTCAAAGCCTACAGGAAACCAGACCAGAGAGAGACAGAGGAAGTCATGGACAGATACTGACTCAAAGCCTACAGGAAACCAGGTCAGAAACAGACAGAGGAAGTAATGGACAGATACTGACTCAAAGCCTTCAGGAAACCAGAGAGAGACAGAGGAAGTCATGAACAGTTGACAGAGGAAGTCATGAACTGACTCAAAGCCTACAGGAAACCAGGTCAGAAACAGACAGAGGAAGTAATGGACAGATACTGACTCAAAGCCTACAGGAAACCAGGTCAGAAACAGACAGAGGAAGTCATGGACAGATACTGACTCAAAGCCTACAGGAAACCAGGTCAGAAACAGACAGAGGAAGTCATGAACAGATACTGACTCAAAGCCTACAGGAAACCAGACCAGAGAGAGACAGAGGAAGTCATGGACAGATACTGACTCAAAGCCTACAGGAAACCAGGTCAGAAACAGACAGAGGAAGTAATGGACAGATACTGACTCAAAGCCTTCAGGAAACCAGAGAGAGACAGAGGAAGTCATGAACAGTTGACAGAGGAAGTCATGAACTGACTCAAAGCCTACAGGAAACCAGGTCAGAAACAGACAGAGGAAGTAATGGACAGATACTGACTCAAAGCCTACAGTAAACCAGGTCAGAAACAGACAGAGGAAGTCATGGACAGATACTGACTCAAAGCCTACAGGAAACCAGGTCAGAAACAGACAGAGGAAGTAATGGACAGATACTGACTCAAAGCCTACAGGAAACCAGGTCAGAAACAGACAGAGGAAGTAATGGACAGATACTGACTCAAAGCCTACAGGAAACCAGGTCAGAAACAGACAGAGGAAGTAATGGACAGATACTGACTCAAAGCCTACAGGAAACCAGGTCAGAAACAGACAGAGGAAGTAATGGACAGATACTGACCATTGCTTACCAGGGAGACTGAGATCGTCATACATCTAATGTACTGAGTTAATGACTCTGTTAGAAGTGACATATTTCTACTTACCAAAATCACAGAGTTTGAGAACATCCTCAGAGCTGATGAGGAGGTTTTCAGGCTTGATGTCTGGGGAGAAACAGAGGAGACCAGTTTTCACACGCGGCAGCAGTCTGGTACTTGGCAAAACCAAAAGTCAGACCAAACCATCTCTGCTGGGCGGCCCTGCCTCTGACTCAACACGTCATCGTAGCGTAACGAAAGGAAAAGGTGACCTCGTTTTAGTAAAGGTAAGAGTTCCTCACCTCTGTGTACGATCTCATTCTTATGGCACCAGTGGATGGCTTTGATCAGCTGGTAGATGTAGTTCCGGGCTTTGTCAGGTGGTGCTCCGTTAGGCAGTTCCTCCAGCAACTCCAGCATGTTCTGGAACACAGAATCCACAGTACTACTGTCAATCACAGCTACAACTACACTACCCATAATGCTTTGTATAACATGTGCCACAAATCCAACCCTTAGAAAAACAGGTTAGATACTATGGCAATATTCTAAAAGTGAACCTGCTGACGTAAACAGTAGCTAAGTATATTACATGATGATTTATCATCCAACCATTAGTGGATCACAGCAATCCCTAGAAAGTAGTGGACATTTCTAGACTATTCTGGTCTATGAAACGTTATCATTAGAGGTTCATCCTCCAGGTATTCACTGACCCTCTCCACATATTCTAGACTATTCTGGTCTATGAAACGTTATCATGAGAAAGGTTCATCCTCTAGGTATTCACTGACCCTCTCCACATATTCTAGACTATTCTGGTCTATGAAACGTTATCATGAGAAAGGTTCATTCTCTAGGTATTCACTGACCCTCTCCACATATTCAAAGACCAGGTAGAGTTTCCCTCTCCTCCTGAAAGCCTCTTTGAGTTCCACGATGTTCTCCTGTTTCAGCGTCCGCAGCATCTTCAGCTCCCTCAGCGTCGTCTCTTTAACCTCCTCATTCTCCTCGCTGTCTTTGAACTTCTTTATGGCCACCAGCTCATTGGTCTCCTGGAACACAGCATGTCAAGAGTGTCACGCTGAGGGATCCTGTCAGTGGAGGCTGCTGAGAGGAGGACGGCTCATAATAATGGCTGGAACGAAGCGAATGGAACGGCATCAAACACATCCATGTTATTTGTCACATGCGCCGACTACAACAGGAGACCTGACAGTGAACCGCTTACTTACAAGCCCTTAACCAACAGGTGTAGTAGACCTGACAGTGAACCGCTTACTTACAAGCCCTTAACCAACAGGTGTAGTAGACCTGACAGTGAACCGCTTACTTACAAGCCCTTAACCAACAGGTGTAGTAGACCTGACAGTGAACCGCTTACTTACAAGCCCTTAACCAACAGGTGTAGTAGACCTGACAGTGAACCGCTTACTTACAAGCCCTTAACTAACAGGTGTAGTAGACCTGACAGTGAACCGCTTACTTACAAGCCCTTAACTAACAGGTGTAGTAGACCTGACAGTGAACCGCTTACTTACAAGCCCTTAACCAACAGGTGTAGTAGACCTGACAGTGAACCGCTTACTTACAAGCCCTTAACTAACAGGTGTAGTAGACCTGACAGTGAACCGCTGACTTACAAGCCCTTAACTAACAGGTGTAGTAGACCTGACAGTGAACCGCTGACTTACAAGCCCTTAACTAACAGGTGTAGTAGACCTGACAGTGAACCGCTTACTTACAAGCCCTTAACTAACAGGTGTAGTAGACCTGACAGTGAACCGCTTACTTACAAGCCCTTAACTAACAGGTGGAGACCTGACAGTGAACCGCTGACTTACAAGCCCTTAACTAACAGGTGTAGTAGACCTGACAGTGAACCGCTGACTTACAAGCCCTTAACTAACAGGTGGAGACCTGACAGTGAACCGCTTACTTACAAGCCCTTAACCAACAGGTGTAGACCTGACAGTGAACCACTTACTAACAAGCCCTTAACTAACAGGTGTAGTAGACCTGACAGTGAACCGCTTACTTACAAGCCCTTAACCAACAGGTGTAGTAGACCTGACAGTGAACCGCTGACTTACAAGCCCTTAACTAACAGGTGTAGTAGACCTGACAGTGAACCGCTTACTTACAAGCCCTTAACCAACAGGTGTAGTAGACCTGACAGTGAACCGCTTACTTACAAGCCCTTAACCAACAGGTGGAGACCTGACAGTGAACCGCTGACTTACAAGCCCTTAACTAACAGGTGTAGTAGACCTGACAGTGAACCGCTTACTTACAAGCCCTTAACCAACAGGTGTAGTAGACCTGACAGTGAACCGCTGACTTACAAGCCCTTAACCAACAGGTGGAGACCTGACAGTGAAACGCTGACTTACAAGCCCTTAACTAACAGGTGGAGACCTGACAGTGAACCACTGACTTACAAGCCCTTAACTAACAGGTGTAGTAGACCTGACAGTGAACCGCTTACTTACAAGCCCTTAACCAACAGGTGTAGTAGACCTGACAGTGAACCGCTGACTTACAAGCCCTTAACCAACAGGTGTAGACCTGACAGTGAACTGCTTACTTACAAGCCCTTAACTAACAGGTGTAGTAGACCTGACAGTGAATCGCTGACTTACAAGCCCTTAACCAACAGGTGTAGACCTGACAGTGAACCGCTTACTTACAAGCCCTTAACTAACAGGTGTAGACCTGACAGTGAAACGCTGACTTACAAGCCCTTAACTAACAGGTGTAGTAGACCTGACAGTGAACCGCTTACTTACAAGCCCTTAACTAAGAGGTGTAGTAGACCTGACAGTGAAACGCTGACTTACAAGCCCTTAACTAACAGGTGGAGACCTGACAGTGAACCGCTGACTTACAAGCCCTTAACTAACAGGTGTAGTAGACCTGACAGTGAACCGCTTACTTACAAGCCCTTAACTAACAGGTGTAGTAGACCTGACAGTGAACCGCTTACTTACAAGCCCTTAACTAACAGGTGTAGTAGACCTGACAGTGAACCGCTGACTTACAAGCCCTTAACTAACAGGTGTAGACCTGACAGTGAACCGCTTACGTACAAGCCCTTAACTAACAGGTGTAGTAGACCTGACAGTGAACCGCTTACTTACAAGCCCTTAACTAACAGGTGTAGTAGACCTGACAGTGAACCGCTTACTTACAAGCCCTTAACTAACAGGTGGAGACCTGACAGTGAACCGCTGACTTACAAGCCCTTAACCAACAGGTGTAGTAGACCTGACAGTGAACCGCTTACTTACAAGCCCTTAACCAACAGGTGTAGTAGACCTGACAGTGAACCGCTTACTTACAAGCCCTTAACCAACAGGTGTAGTAGACCTGACAGTGAACCGCTTACTTACAAGCCCTTAACTAACAGGTGTAGTAGACCTGACAGTGAACCGCTTACTTACAAGCCCTTAACTAACAGGTGTAGTAGACCTGACAGTGAACCGCTTACTTACAAGCCCTTAACCAACAGGTGTAGTAGACCTGACAGTGAACCGCTTACTTACAAGCCCTTAACTAACAGGTGTAGTAGACCTGACAGTGAACCGCTGACTTACAAGCCCTTAACTAACAGGTGTAGTAGACCTGACAGTGAACCGCTGACTTACAAGCCCTTAACTAACAGGTGTAGTAGACCTGACAGTGAACCGCTTACTTACAAGCCCTTAACTAACAGGTGTAGTAGACCTGACAGTGAACCGCTTACTTACAAGCCCTTAACTAACAGGTGGAGACCTGACAGTGAACCGCTGACTTACAAGCCCTTAACTAACAGGTGTAGTAGACCTGACAGTGAACCGCTGACTTACAAGCCCTTAACTAACAGGTGGAGACCTGACAGTGAACCGCTTACTTACAAGCCCTTAACCAACAGGTGTAGACCTGACAGTGAACCACTTACTTACAAGCCCTTAACTAACAGGTGTAGTAGACCTGACAGTGAACCGCTTACTTACAAGCCCTTAACCAACAGATGTAGTAGACCTGACAGTGAACCGCTGACTTACAAGCCCTTAACTAACAGGTGTAGTAGACCTGACAGTGAACCGCTTACTTACAAGCCCTTAACCAACAGGTGTAGTAGACCTGACAGTGAACCGCTTACTTACAAGCCCTTAACCAACAGGTGGAGACCTGACAGTGAACCGCTGACTTACAAGCCCTTAACCAACAGGTGTAGACCTGACAGTGAACCGCTTACTTACAAGCCCTTAACCAACAGGTGTAGTAGACCTGACAGTGAACCGCTGACTTACAAGCCCTTAACTAACAGGTGGAGACCTGACAGTGAAACGCTGACTTACAAGCCCTTAACTAACAGGTGGAGACCTGACAGTGAACCACTGACTTACAAGCCCTTAACTAACAGGTGTAGTAGACCTGACAGTGAACCGCTTACTTACAAGCCCTTAACCAACAGGTGTAGTAGACCTGACAGTGAACCGCTGACTTACAAGCCCTTAACCAACAGGTGTAGACCTGACAGTGAACCGCTTACTTACAAGCCCTTAACTAACAGGTGTAGTAGACCTGACAGTGAACCGCTGACTTACAAGCCCTTAACCAACAGGTGTAGACCTGACAGTGAACCGCTTACTTACAAGCCCTTAACTAACAGGTGTAGACCTGACAGTGAAACGCTGACTTACAAGCCCTTAACTAACAGGTGTAGTAGACCTGACAGTGAACCGCTTACTTACAAGCCCTTAACTAACAGGTGTAGTAGACCTGACAGTGAAACGCTGACTTACAAGCCCTTAACTAACAGGTGTAGTAGACCTGACAGTGAACCGCTTACTTACAAGCCCTTAACTAACAGGTGTAGTAGACCTGACAGTGAAATGCTGACTTACAAGCCCTTAACTAACAGGTGGAGACCTGACAGTGAACCGCTTACGTACAAGCCCTTAACCAACAGGTGTAGTAGACCTGACAGTGAACCGCTGACTTACAAGCCCTTAACTAACAGGTGTAGTAGACCTGACAGTGATCCCGCTTACTTACAAGCCCTTAACTAACAGGTGTAGTAGACCTGACAGTGAACCGCTTACTTACAAGCCCTTAACTAACAGGTGTAGTAGACCTGACAGTGAACCGCTGACTTACAAGCCCTTAACTAACAGGTGTAGACCTGACAGTGAACCGCTTACGTACAAGCCCTTAACTAACAGGTGTAGTAGACCTGACAGTGAACCGCTTACTTACAAGCCCTTAACTAACAGGTGTAGTAGACCTGACAGTGAACCGCTTACTTACAAGCCCTTAACTAACAGGTGGAGACCTGACAGTGAACCGCTGACTTACAAGCCCTTAACCAACAGGTGTAGTAGACCTGACAGTGAACCGCTTACTTACAAGCCCTTAACCAACAGGTGTAGTAGACCTGACAGTGAACCGCTTACTTACAAGCCCTTAACCAACAGGTGTAGTAGACCTGACAGTGAACCGCTTACTTACAAGCCCTTAACCAACAGGTGTAGTAGACCTGACAGTGAACCGCTTACTTACAAGCCCTTAACTAACAGGTGTAGTAGACCTGACAGTGAACCGCTTACTTACAAGCCCTTAACTAACAGGTGTAGTAGACCTGACAGTGAACCGCTTACTTACAAGCCCTTAACCAACAGGTGTAGTAGACCTGACAGTGAACCGCTTACTTACAAGCCCTTAACTAACAGGTGTAGTAGACCTGACAGTGAACCGCTGACTTACAAGCCCTTAACTAACAGGTGTAGTAGACCTGACAGTGAACCGCTGACTTACAAGCCCTTAACTAACAGGTGTAGTAGACCTGACAGTGAACCGCTTACTTACAAGCCCTTAACTAACAGGTGTAGTAGACCTGACAGTGAACCGCTTACTTACAAGCCCTTAACTAACAGGTGGAGACCTGACAGTGAACCGCTGACTTACAAGCCCTTAACTAACAGGTGTAGTAGACCTGACAGTGAACCGCTGACTTACAAGCCCTTAACTAACAGGTGGAGACCTGACAGTGAACCGCTTACTTACAAGCCCTTAACCAACAGGTGTAGACCTGACAGTGAACCACTTACTTACAAGCCCTTAACTAACAGGTGTAGTAGACCTGACAGTGAACCGCTTACTTACAAGCCCTTAACTAACAGGTGTAGTAGACCTGACAGTGATCCCGCTTACTTACAAGCCCTTAACTAACAGGTGTAGTAGACCTGACAGTGAACCGCTTACTTACAAGCCCTTAACTAACAGGTGTAGTAGACCTGACAGTGAACCGCTGACTTACAAGCCCTTAACTAACAGGTGTAGACCTGACAGTGAACCGCTTACGTACAAGCCCTTAACTAACAGGTGTAGTAGACCTGACAGTGAACCGCTTACTTACAAGCCCTTAACTAACAGGTGTAGTAGACCTGACAGTGAACCACTTACTTACAAGCCCTTAACTAACAGGTGGAGACCTGACAGTGAACCGCTGACTTACAAGCCCTTAACCAACAGGTGTAGTAGACCTGACAGTGAACCGCTTACTTACAAGCCCTTAACCAACAGGTGTAGTAGACCTGACAGTGAACCGCTGACTTACAAGCCCTTAACCAACAGGTGTAGTAGACCTGACAGTGAACCGCTTACTTACAAGCCCTTAACTAACAGGTGTAGTAGACCTGACAGTGAACCGCTTACTTACAAGCCCTTAACCAACAGGTGTAGTAGACCTGACAGTGAACCGCTTACAAGCCCTTAACTAACAGGTGTAGTAGACCTGACAGTGAACCGCTGACTTACAAGCCCTTAACTAACAGGTGTAGTAGACCTGACAGTGAACCGCTGACTTACAAGCCCTTAACTAACAGGTGTAGTAGACCTGACAGTGAACCGCTTACTTACAAGCCCTTAACTAACAGGTGTAGTAGACCTGACAGTGAACCGCTTACTTACAAGCCCTTAACTAACAGGTGTAGTAGACCTGACAGTGAACCGCTGACTTACAAGCCCTTAACTAACAGGTGTAGTAGACCTGACAGTGAACCGCTGACTTACAAGCCCTTAACTAACAGGTGTAGACCTGACAGTGAACCTGCCCTTAACAACAGGTGAGACCTGACAGTGAACCGCTGACTTACAAGCCCTTAACTAACAGGTGTAGTAGACCTGACAGTGAACCGCTTTAACTAACAGGTGTAGTACCTGACAGTGAACCGCTTACTTACAAGCCCTTAACTAACAGGTGTAGTAGACCTGACAGTGAACCGCTTACTTACAAGCCCTTAACTAACAGGTGTAGTAGACCTGACAGTGAACCGCTGACTTACAAGCCCTTAACTAACAGGTGTAGACCTGACAGTGAACCGCTTACGTACAAGCCCTTAACTAACAGGTGTAGTAGACCTGACAGTGAACCGCTTACTTACAAGCCCTTAACTAACAGGTGTAGTAGACCTGACAGTGAACCGCTTACTTACAAGCCCTTAACTAACAGGTGGAGACCTGACAGTGAACCGCTGACTTACAAGCCCTTAACCAACAGGTGTAGTAGACCTGACAGTGAACCGCTTACTTACAAGCCCTTAACCAACAGGTGTAGTAGACCTGACAGTGAACCGCTTACTTACAAGCCCTTAACTAACAGGTGTAGTAGACCTGACAGTGAACCGCTTACTTACAAGCCCTTAACTAACAGGTGTAGTAGACCTGACAGTGAACCGCTTACTTACAAGCCCTTAACCAACAGGTGTAGTAGACCTGACAGTGAACCGCTGACTTACAAGCCCTTAACCAACAGGTGTAGACCTGACAGTGAACCGCTTACTTACAAGCCCTTAACCAACAGGTGTAGTAGACCTGACAGTGAACCGCTGACTTACAAGCCCTTAACTAACAGGTGTAGTAGACCTGACAGTGAACGCTGACTTACAAGCCCTTAACTAACAGGTGGAGACCTGACAGTGAACCACTGACTTAAAGCCCTTAACTAACAGGTGTAGTAGACCTGACAGTGAACCGCTTACTTACAAGCCCTTAACCAACAGGTGTAGTAGACCTGACAGTGAACCGCTGACTTACAAGCCCTTAACCAACAGGTAGTAGACCTGACAGTGAACCGCTGACTTACAAGCCCTTAACTAACAGGTGTAGTAGACCTGACAGTGAACCGCTGACTTACAAGCAACCAACAGGTGTAGACCTGACAGTGAACCGCTTACTTACAAGCCCTTAACTAACAGGTGTAGACCTGACAGTGAAACGCTGACTTACAAGCCCTTAACTAACAGGTGTAGTAGACCTGACAGTGAACCGCTTACTTACAAGCCCTTAACTAACAGGTGTAGTAGACCTGACAGTGAAACGCTGACTTACAAGCCCTTAACTAACAGGTGTAGTAGACCTGACAGTGAACCGCTTACTTACAAGCCCTTAACTAACAGGTGTAGTAGACCTGACAGTGAAACGCTGACTTACAAGCCCTTAACTAACAGGTGGAGACCTGACAGTGAACCGCTTACTTACAAGCCCTTAACCAACAGGTGTAGTAGACCTGACAGTGAACCGCTGACTTACAAGCCCTTAACTAACAGGTGTAGTAGACCTGACAGTGAACCGCTTACTTACAAGCCCTTAACTAACAGGTGTAGTAGACCTGACAGTGAACCGCTGACTTACAAGCCCTTAACTAACAGGTGTAGTAGACCTGACAGTGAACCGCTGACTTACAAGCCCTTAACTAACAGGTGTAGACCTGACAGTGAACCGCTTACTTACAAGCCCTTAACTAACAGGTGTAGTAGACCTGACAGTGAACCGCTTACTTACAAGCCCTTAACTAACAGGTGTAGTAGACCTGACAGTGAACCGCTTACTTACAAGCCCTTAACTAACAGGTGTAGTAGACCTGACAGTGAACCGCTGACTTACAAGCCCTTAACCAACAGGTGTAGTAGACCTGACAGTGAACCGCTTACTTACAAGCCCTTAACCAACAGGTGTAGTAGACCTGACAGTGAACCGCTTACTTACAAGCCCTTAACTAACAGGTGTAGTAGACCTGACAGTGAACCGCTTACTTACAAGCCCTTAACCAACAGGTGTAGTAGACCTGACAGTGAACCGCTGACTTACAAGCCCTTAACCAACAGGTGTAGTAGACCTGACAGTGAACCGCTGACTTACAAGCCCTTAACTAACAGGTGTAGTAGACCTGACAGTGAACCGCTGACTTACAAGCCCTTAACTAACAGGTGTAGTAGACCTGACAGTGAACCGCTGACTTACAAGCCCTTAACCAACAGGTGTAGTAGACCTGACAGTGAACCGCTTACTTACAAGCCCTTAACTAACAGGTGTAGTAGACCTGACAGTGAACCGCTGACTTACAAGCCCTTAACTAACAGGTGTAGTAGACCTGACAGTGAACCGCTGACTTACAAGCCCTTAACTAACAGGTGTAGTAGACCTGACAGTGAACCGCTGACTTACAAGCCCTTAACTAACAGGTGTAGTAGACCTGACAGTGAACCGCTTACTTACAAGCCCTTAACTAACAGGTGTAGTAGACCTGACAGTGAACCGCTTACTTACAAGCCCTTAACTAACAGGTGGAGACCTGACAGTGAACCGCTGACTTACAAGCCCTTAACTAACAGGTGTAGTAGACCTGACAGTGAACCGCTGACTTACAAGCCCTTAACTAACAGGTGGAGACCTGACAGTGAACCGCTGAACAAGCCCTTAACAACAGGTGTAGACCTGACAGTGAACCACTTACTTACAAGCCCTTAACTAACAGGTGTAGTAGACCTGACAGTGAACCGCTTACTTACAAGCCCTTAACCAACAGGTGTAGTAGACCTGACAGTGAACCGCTGACTTACAAGCCCTTAACTAACAGGTGTAGTAGACCTGACAGTGAACCGCTTACTTACAAGCCCTTAACCAACAGGTGTAGTAGACCTGACAGTGAACCGCTGACAAGCCCTTAACAACAGGTGGAGACCTGACAGTGAACCGCTGACTTACAAGCCCTTAACCAACAGGTGTAGACCTGACAGTGAACCGCTTACTTACAAGCCCTTAACCAACAGGTGTAGTAGACCTGACAGTGAACCGCTGACTTACAAGCCCTTAACTAACAGGTGGAGACCTGACAGTGAAACGCTGACTTACAAGCCCTTAACTAACAGGTGGAGACCTGACAGTGAACCACTGACTTACAAGCCCTTAACTAACAGGTGTAGTAGACCTGACAGTGAACCGCTTACTTACAAGCCCTTAACCAACAGGTGTAGTAGACCTGACAGTGAACCGCTGACTTACAAGCCCTTAACCAACAGGTGTAGACCTGACAGTGAACCGCTTACTTACAAGCCCTTAACTAACAGGTGTAGTAGACCTGACAGTGAACCGCTGACTTACAAGCCCTTAACCAACAGGTGTAGTAGACCTGACAGTGAACCGCTTACTTACAAGCCCTTAACTAACAGGTGTAGACCTGACAGTGAAACGCTGACTTACAAGCCCTTAACTAACAGGTGTAGTAGACCTGACAGTGAACCGCTTACTTACAAGCCCTTAACTAACAGGTGTAGTAGACCTGACAGTGAAACGCTGACTTACAAGCCCTTAACTAACAGGTGTAGTAGACCTGACAGTGAACCGCTTACTTACAAGCCCTTAACTAACAGGTGTAGTAGACCTGACAGTGAAACGCTGACTTACAAGCCCTTAACTAACAGGTGGAGACCTGACAGTGAACCGCTTACTTACAAGCCCTTAACCAACAGGTGTAGTAGACCTGACAGTGAACCGCTGACTTACAAGCCCTTAACTAACAGGTGTAGTAGACCTGACAGTGAACCGCTTACTTACAAGCCCTTAACTAACAGGTGTAGTAGACCTGACAGTGAACCGCTTACTTACAAGCCCTTAACTAACAGGTGTAGTAGACCTGACAGTGAACCGCTGACTTACAAGCCCTTAACTAACAGGTGTAGTAGACCTGACAGTGAACCGCTTACTTACAAGCCCTTAACTAACAGGTGTAGTAGACCTGACAGTGAACCGCTGACTTACAAGCCCTTAACTAACAGGTGTAGTAGACCTGACAGTGAACCGCTGACTTACAAGCCCTTAACCAACAGGTGTAGTAGACCTGACAGTGAACCGCTGACTTACAAGCCCTTAACCAACAGGTGTAGAGACCTGACAGTGAACCGCTGACTTACAAGCCCTTAACCAACAGGTGTAGTAGACCTGACAGTGAACCGCTTACTTACAAGCCCTTAACTAACAGGTGTAGTAGACCTGACAGTGAACCGCTTACTTACAAGCCCTTAACCAACAGGTGTAGTAGACCTGACAGTGAACCGCTGACTTACAAGCCCTTAACTAACAGGTGTAGTAGACCTGACAGTGAACCGCTTACTTACAAGCCCTTAACCAACAGGTGTAGTAGACCTGACAGTGAACCGCTGACTTACAAGCCCTTAACTAACAGGTGTAGTAGACCTGACAGTGAACCGCTTACTTACAAGCCCTTAACTAACAGGTGTAGTAGACCTGACAGTGAACCGCTTACTTACAAGCCCTTAACTAACAGGTGTAGTAGACCTGACAGTGAACCGCTGACTTACAAGCCCTTAACTAACAGGTGTAGTAGACCTGACAGTGAACCGCTGACTTACAAGCCCTTAACTAACAGGTGTAGTAGACCTGACAGTGAACCGCTGACTTACAAGCCCTTAACTAACAGGTGTAGACCTGACAGTGAACCGCTGACTTACAAGCCCTTAACTAACAGGTGTAGTAGACCTGACAGTGAACCGCTGACTTACAAGCCCTTAACTAACAGGTGTAGTAGACCTGACAGTGAACCGCTGACTTACAAGCCCTTAACTAACAGGTGTAGTAGACCTGACAGTGAACCGCTGACTTACAAGCCCTTAACTAACAGGTGTAGTAGACCTGACAGTGAACCGCTGACTTACAAGCCCTTAACAACAGGTGTAGTAGACCTGACAGTGAACCGCTGACTTACAAGCCCTTAACTAACAGGTGTAGTAGACCTGACAGTGAACCGCTGACTTACAAGCCCTTAACTAACAGGTGTAGTAGACCTGACAGTGAACCGCTGACTTACAAGCCCTTAACTAACAGGTGTAGTAGACCTGACAGTGAACCGCTTACTTACAAGCCCTTAACCAACAGGTGTAGTAGACCTGACAGTGAACCGCTTACTTACAAGCCCTTAACTAACAGGTGTAGTAGACCTGACAGTGAACCGCTGACTTACAAGCCCTTAACTAACAGGTGTAGTAGACCTGACAGTGAACCGCTTACTTACAAGCCCTTAACCAACAGGTGTAGTAGACCTGACAGTGAACCGCTGACTTACAAGCCCTTAACTAACAGGTGTAGACCTGACAGTGAACCGCTTACTTACAAGCCCTTAACTAACAGGTGTAGTAGACCTGACAGTGAACCGCTGACTTACAAGCCCTTAACCAACAGGTGTAGTAGACCTGACAGTGAACCGCTGACTTACAAGCCCTTAACTAACAGGTGTAGTAGACCTGACAGTGAACCGCTTACTTACAAGCCCTTAACCAACAGGTGTAGTAGACCTGACAGTGAACCGCTGACTTACAAGCCCTTAACTAACAGGTGTAGTAGACCTGACAGTGAACCGCTGAACAAGCCCTTAACTAACAGGTGTAGTAGACCTGACAGTGAACCGCTTACAAGCCCTTAACCAACAGGTGTAGTAGACCTGACAGTGAACCGCTGACTTACAAGCCCTTAACTAACAGGTGTAGTAGACCTGACAGTGAACCGCTGACTTACAAGCCCTTAACTAACAGGTGTAGTAGACCTGACAGTGAACCGCTTACTTACAAGCCCTTAACTAACAGGTGTAGTAGACCTGACAGTGAACCGCTGACTTACAAGCCCTTAACTAACAGGTGTAGTAGACCTGACAGTGAACCGCTGAACAAGCCCTTAACTAACAGGTGTAGTAGACCTGACAGTGAACCGCTGACTTACAAGCCCTTAACCAACAGGTGTAGTAGACCTGACAGTGAACCGCTGACTTACAAGCCCTTAACCAACAGGTGTAGTAGACCTGACAGTGAACCGCTGACTTACAAGCCCTTAACTAACAGGTGTAGTAGACCTGACAGTGAACCGCTGACTTACAAGCCCTTAACTAACAGGTGTAGTAGACCTGACAGTGAACCGCTGACTTACAAGCCCTTAACTAACAGGTGTAGTAGACCTGACAGTGAACCGCTGACTTACAAGCCCTTAACTAACAGGTGTAGTAGACCTGACAGTGAACCGCTGACTTACAAGCCCTTAACCAACAGGTGTAGTAGACCTGACAGTGAACCGCTGACTTACAAGCCCTTAACTAACAGGTGTAGTAGACCTGACAGTGAACCGCTGACTTACAAGCCCTTAACCAACAGGTGTAGTAGACCTGACAGTGAACCGCTGACTTACAAGCCCTTAACTAACAGGTGTAGTAGACCTGACAGTGAACCGCTGACTTACAAGCCCTTAACTAACAGGTGTAGTAGACCTGACAGTGAACCGCTTACTTACAAGCCCTTAACTAACAGGTGTAGTAGACCTGACAGTGAACCGCTTACTTACAAGCCCTTAACTAACAGGTGTAGTAGACCTGACAGTGAACCGCTTACTTACAAGCCCTTAACCAACAGGTGTAGTAGACCTGACAGTGAACCGCTGACTTACAAGCCCTTAACTAACAGGTGTAGTAGACCTGACAGTGAACCGCTGACTTACAAGCCCTTAACCAACAGGTGTAGACCTGACAGTGAACCGCTGACTTACAAGCCCTTAACAACAGGTGTAGTAGACCTGACAGTGAACCGCTGACTTACAAGCCCTTAACCTAACAGGTGTAGTAGACCTGACAGTGAACCGCTGACTTACAAGCCCTTAACTAACAGGTGTAGTAGACCTGACAGTGAACCGCTGACTTACAAGCCCTTAACTAACAGGTGTAGTAGACCTGACAGTGAACCGCTGACTTACAAGCCCTTAACTAACAGGTGTAGTAGACCTGACAGTGAACCGCTGACTTACAAGCCCTTAACTAACAGGTGTAGTAGACCTGACAGTGAACCGCTGACTTACAAGCCCTTAACTAACAGGTGTAGACCTGACAGTGAACCGCTTACTTACAAGCCCTTAACTAACAGGTGTAGTAGACCTGACAGTGAACCGCTGACTTACAAGCCCTTAACCAACAGGTGTAGACCTGACAGTGAACCACTTACTTACAAGCCCTTAACTAACAGGTGTAGTAGACCTGACAGTGAACCGCTTACTTACAAGCCCTTAACCAACAGGTGTAGTAGACCTGACAGTGAACCGCTGACTTACAAGCCCTTAACTAACAGGTGTAGTAGACCTGACAGTGAACCGCTTACTTACAAGCCCTTAACCAACAGGTGGAGACCTGACAGTGAACCGCTGACTTACAAGCCCTTAACCAACAGGTGTAGTAGACCTGACAGTGAACCACTGACTTACAAGCCCTTAACTAACAGGTGGAGACCTGACAGTGAACCACTGACTTACAAGCCCTTAACTAACAGGTGTAGTAGACCTGACAGTGAACCGCTTACTTACAAGCCCTTAACCAACAGGTGTAGTAGACCTGACAGTGAACCGCTGACTTACAAGCCCTTAACTAACAGGTGTAGTAGACCTGACAGTGAACCGCTGACTTACAAGCCCTTAACTAACAGGTGTAGTAGACCTGACAGTGAACCGCTTACTTACAAGCCCATAACCAACAGGTGTAGTAGACCTGACAGTGAACCGCTGACTTACAAGCCCTTAACTAACAGGTGTAGACCTGACAGTGAACCGCTTACTTACAAGCCCTTAACTAACAGGTGTAGTAGACCTGACAGTGAACCGCTGACTTACAAGCCCTTAACAACAGGTGTAGTAGACCTGACAGTGAACCGCTGACTTACAAGCCCTTAACTAACAGGTGTAGTAGACCTGACAGTGAACCGCTGACTTACAAGCCCTTAACTAACAGGTGTAGTAGACCTGACAGTGAACCGCTGACTTACAAGCCCTTAACTAACAGGTGTAGTAGACCTGACAGTGAACCGCTTACTTACAAGCCCTTAACTAACAGGTGTAGTAGACCTGACAGTGAACCGCTGACTTACAAGCCCTTAACCAACAGGTGTAGTAGACCTGACAGTGAACCGCTGACTTACAAGCCCTTAACAACAGGTGTAGTAGACCTGACAGTGAACCGCTTACTTACAAGCCCTTAACCAACAGGTGTAGTAGACCTGACAGTGAACCGCTGACTTACAAGCCCTTAACTAACAGGTGTAGTAGACCTGACAGTGAACCGCTGACTTACAAGCCCTTAACTAACAGGTGTAGTAGACCTGACAGTGAACCGCTTACTTACAAGCCCTTAACCAACAGGTGTAGTAGACCTGACAGTGAACCGCTGACTTACAAGCCCTTAACTAACAGGTGTAGTAGACCTGACAGTGAACCGCTGACTTACAAGCCCTTAACCAACAGGTGTAGACCTGACAGTGAACCACTTACTTACAAGCCCTTAACTAACAGGTGTAGTAGACCTGACAGTGAACCGCTTACTTACAAGCCCTTAACCAACAGGTGTAGTAGACCTGACAGTGAACCGCTGACTTACAAGCCCTTAACTAACAGGTGTAGTAGACCTGACAGTGAACCGCTTACTTACAAGCCCTTAACCAACAGGTGGAGACCTGACAGTGAACCGCTGACTTACAAGCCCTTAACCAACAGGTGTAGTAGACCTGACAGTGAACCGCTGACTTACAAGCCCTTAACTAACAGGTGTAGTAGACCTGACAGTGAACCGCTGACTTACAAGCCCTTAACTAACAGGTGTAGTAGACCTGACAGTGAACCGCTGACTTACAAGCCCTTAACTAACAGGTGTAGTAGACCTGACAGTGAACCGCTGACTTACAAGCCCTTAACTAACAGGTGTAGTAGACCTGACAGTGAACCGCTGACTTACAAGCCCTTAACTAACAGGTGTAGTAGACCTGACAGTGAACCGCTGACTTACAAGCCCTTAACTAACAGGTGTAGTAGACCTGACAGTGAACCGCTTACTTACAAGCCCTTAACCAACAGGTGTAGTAGACCTGACAGTGAACCGCTGACTTACAAGCCCTTAACCAACAGGTGTAGTAGACCTGACAGTGAACCGCTGACTTACAAGCCCTTAACTAACAGGTGTAGTAGACCTGACAGTGAACCGCTGACTTACAAGCCCTTAACTAACAGGTGTAGTAGACCTGACAGTGAACCGCTGACTTACAAGCCCTTAACTAACAGGTGTAGTAGACCTGACAGTGAACCGCTGACTTACAAGCCCTTAACCAACAGGTGTAGTAGACCTGACAGTGAACCGCTGACTTACAAGCCCTTAACTAACAGGTGTAGTAGACCTGACAGTGAACCGCTGACTTACAAGCCCTTAACTAACAGGTGTAGTAGACCTGACAGTGAACCGCTGACTTACAAGCCCTTAACCAACAGGTGTAGTAGACCTGACAGTGAACCGCTGACTTACAAGCCCTTAACTAACAGGTGTAGTAGACCTGACAGTGAACCGCTGACTTACAAGCCCTTAACCAACAGGTGTAGTAGACCTGACAGTGAACCGCTGACTTACAAGCCCTTAACTAACAGTGCGAAATGCTGTGTAGACCTGACAGTGAACCGCTGACTTACAAGCCCTTAACTAACAGGTGTAGTAGACCTGACAGTGAACCGCTGACTTACAAGCCCTTAACCAACAGGTGTAGTAGACCTGACAGTGAACCGCTGACTTACAAGCCCTTAACCAACAGGTGTAGAGACCTGACAGTGAACCGCTGACTTACAAGCCCTTAACTAACAGGTGTAGTAGACCTGACAGTGAACCGCTGCTTACAAGCCCTTAACTAACAGGTGTAGTAGACCTGACAGTGAACCGCTGACTTACAAGCCCTTAACCAACAGGTGTAGTAGACCTGACAGTGAACCGCTGACTTACAAGCCCTTAACTAACAGGTGTAGTAGACCTGACAGTGAACCGCTTACTTACAAGCCCTTAACCAACAGGTGTAGTAGACCTGACAGTGAACCGCTGACTTACAAGCCCTTAACTAACAGGTGTAGTAGACCTGACAGTGAACCGCTGACTTACAAGCCCTTAACTAACAGGTGTAGTAGACCTGACAGTGAACCGCTGACTTACAAGCCCTTAACCAACAGGTGTAGTAGACCTGACAGTGAACCGCTTACTTACAAGCCCTTAACTAACAGGTGTAGTAGACCTGACAGTGAACCGCTGACTTACAAGCCCTTAACTAACAGGTGTAGTAGACCTGACAGTGAACCGCTGACTTACAAGCCCTTAACTAACAGGTGTAGTAGACCTGACAGTGAACCGCTGACTTACAAGCCCTTAACTAACAGGTGTAGTAGACCTGACAGTGAACCGCTGACTTACAAGCCCTTAACTAACAGGTGTAGTAGACCTGACAGTGAACCGCTGACTTACAAGCCCTTAACCAACAGGTGTAGTAGACCTGACAGTGAACCGCTGACTTACAAGCCCTTAACTAACAGGTGTAGTAGACCTGACAGTGAACCGCTGACTTACAAGCCCTTAACTAACAGGTGTAGTAGACCTGACAGTGAACCGCTTACTTACAAGCCCTTAACTAACAGGTGTAGTAGACCTGACAGTGAACCGCTGACTTACAAGCCCTTAACTAACAGGTGTAGAGACCTGACAGTGAACCCTGACTTACAAGCCCTTAACAACAGGTGTAGTAGACCTGACAGTGAACCGCTGACTTACAAGCCCTTAACAACAGGTGTAGTAGACCTGACAGTGAACCGCTGACTTACAAGCCCTTAACCAACAGGTGTAGTAGACCTGACAGTGAACCGCTGACTTACAAGCCCTTAACTAACAGGTGTAGTAGACCTGACAGTGAACCGCTTACTTACAAGCCCTTAACCAACAGGTGGAGACCTGACAGTGAACCGCTGACTTACAAGCCCTTAACCAACAGGTGTAGTAGACCTGACAGTGAACCGCTGACTTACAAGCCCTTAACTAACAGGTGTAGTAGACCTGACAGTGAACCGCTTACTTACAAGCCCTTAACCAACAGGTGTAGTAGACCTGACAGTGAACCGCTGACTTACAAGCCCTTAACTAACAGGTGTAGTAGACCTGACAGTGAACCGCTGACTTACAAGCCCTTAACTAACAGGTGTAGTAGACCTGACAGTGAACCGCTGACTTACAAGCCCTTAACTTACAGGTGTAGTAGACCTGACAGTGAACCGCTGACTTACAAGCCCTTAACTAACAGGTGTAGTAGACCTGACAGTGAACCGCTGACTTACAAGCCCTTAACTAACAGGTGAAATAGACCTGACAGTGAACCGGTGTAGTACTTACAAGCCCTTAACCAACAGGTGTAGTAGACCTGACAGTGAACCGCTGACTTACAAGCCCTTAACTAACAGGTGTAGTAGACCTGACAGTGAACCGCTGACTTACAAGCCCTTAACTAACAGGTGTAGTAGACCTGACAGTGAACCGCTGACTTACAAGCCCTTAACTAACAGGTGTAGTAGACCTGACAGTGAACCGCTGACTTACAAGCCCTTAACTAACAGGTGTAGTAGACCTGACAGTGAACCGCTGACTTACAAGCCCTTAACTAACAGGTGTAGTAGACCTGACAGTGAACCGCTGACTTACAAGCCCTTAACCAACAGGTGTAGTAGACCTGACAGTGAACCGCTGACTTACAAGCCCTTAACCAACAGGTGTAGTAGACCTGACAGTGAACCGCTGTACAAGCCCTAGGTGTACCTGACAGTGAACCGCTGACTTACAAGCCCTTAACTAACAGGTGTAGTAGACCTGACAGTGAACCGCTGACTTACAAGCCCTTAACTAACAGGTGTAGTAGACCTGACAGTGAACCGCTGACTTACAAGCCCTTAACCAACAGGTGTAGTAGACCTGACAGTGAACCGCTGACTTACAAGCCCTTAACCAACAGGTGTAGTAGACCTGACAGTGAACCGCTGACTTACAAGCCCTTAACTAACAGGTGTAGTAGACCTGACAGTGAACCGCTTACTTACAAGCCCTTAACCAACAGGTGTAGTAGACCTGACAGTGAACCGCTGACTTACAAGCCCTTAACCAACAGGTGTAATAGACCTGACAGTGAACCGCTGACTTACAAGCCCTTAACCAACAGGTGTAGTAGACCTGACAGTGAACCGCTGACTTACAAGCCCTTAACTAACAGGTGTAGTAGACCTGACAGTGAACCAGGTGTACTTACAAACCGCCCTTAACCAACAGGTGTAGTAGACCTGACAGTGAACCGCTGACTTACAAGCCCTTAACCAACAGGTGTAGTAGACCTGACAGTGAACCGCTGACTTACAAGCCCTTAACTAACAGGTGTAGTAGACCTGACAGTGAGACCTGCCCTTACAACAGGTGTAGTAGACCTGACAGTGAACCGCTTACTTACAAGCCCTTAACCAACAGGTGTAGTAGACCTGACAGTGAACCGCTGACTTACAAGCCCTTAACTAACAGGTGTAGTAGACCTGACAGTGAACCGCTTACTTACAAGCCCTTAACCAACAGGTGTAGTAGACCTGACAGTGAACCGCTGACTTACAAGCCCTTAACTAACAGGTGTAGGTGTAGTAGACCTGACAGTGAACCGCTGACTTACAAGCCCTTAACTAACAGGTGTAGTAGACCTGACAGTGAACCGCTGACTTACAAGCCCTTAACCAACAGGTGTAGTAGACCTGACAGTGAACCGCTGACTTACAAGCCCTTAACCAACAGGTGTAGTAGACCTGACAGTGAACCGCTGACTTACAAGCCCTTAACTAACAGGTGTAGTAGACCTGACAGTGAACCGCTGACTTACAAGCCCTTAACTAACAGGTGTAGTAGACCTGACAGTGAACCGCTGACTTACAAGCCCTTAACCAACAGGTGTAGTAGACCTGACAGTGAACCGCTGACTTACAAGCCCTTAACCAACAGGTGTAGTAGACCTGACAGTGAACCGCTGACTTACAAGCCCTTAACTAACAGGTGTAGTAGACCTGACAGTGAACCGCTGACTTACAAGCCCTTAACCAACAGGTGTAGTAGACCTGACAGTGAACCGCTGACTTACAAGCCCTTAACCAACAGGTGTAGTAGACCTGACAGTGAACCGCTGACTTACAAGCCCTTAACTAACAGGTGTAGTAGACCTGACAGTGAACCGCTGACTTACAAGCCCTTAACTAACAGGTGTAGACCTGAGACCTGACAGTGAAGACCTGCTGACTTACAAGCCCTTAACTAACAGGTGTAGTAGACCTGACAGTGAACCGCTGACTTACAAGCCCTTAACTAACAGGTGTAGTAGACCTGACAGTGAACCGCTGACTTACAAGCCCTTAACCAGGTGTACCTGACAGTGAACCGCTGACTTACAAGCCCTTAACCAACAGGTGTAGTAGACCTGACAGTGAACCGCTGACTTACAAGCCCTTAACCAACAGGTGTAGTAGACCTGACAGTGAACCGCTGACTTACAAGCCCTTAACCAACAGGTGTAGTAGACCTGACAGTGAACCGCTGACTTACAAGCCCTTAACTAACAGGTGTAGTAGACCTGACAGTGAACCGCTGACTTACAAGCCCTTAACCAACAGGTGTAGTAGACCTGACAGTGAACCGCTTACTTACAAGCCCTTAACCAACAGGTGTAGTAGACCTGACAGTGAACCGCTGACTTACAAGCCCTTAACTAACAGGTGTAGAGACCTGACAGTGAACCGCTGACTTACAAGCCCTTAACCAACAGGTGTAGTAGACCTGACAGTGAACCGCTTACTTACAAGCCCTTAACTAACAGGTGTAGTAGACCTGACAGTGAACCGCTGACTTACAAGCCCTTAACTAACAGGTGTAGTAGACCTGACAGTGAACCGCTGACTTACAAGCCCTTAACTAACAGGTGTAGTAGACCTGACAGTGAACCGCTGACTTACAAGCCCTTAACCAACAGGTGTAGACCTGACAGTGAACCTGACTTACAAGCCCTGGTGTAGTAGACCTGACAGTGAACCGCTGACTTAAGCCCTTAACTAACAGGTGTAGTAGACCTGACAGTGAACCGCTGACTTACAAGCCCTTAACCAACAGGTGTAGTAGACCTGACAGTGAACCGCTGACTTACAAGCCCTTAACTAACAGGTGTAGTAGACCTGACAGTGAACCGCTGACTTACAAGCCCTTAACTAACAGGTGTAGTAGACCTGACAGTGAACCGCTTACTTACAAGCCCTTAACTAAACAGGTGTAGTAGACCTGACAGTGAACCGCTGACTTACAAGCCCTTAACCAACAGGTGTGTAGACCTGACAGTGAACCGCTTACTTACAAGCCCTTAACTAACAGGTGTAGTAGACCTGACAGTGAACCGCTGACTTACAAGCCCTTAACCAACAGGTGTAGTAGACCTGACAGTGAACCGCTGACTTACAAGCCCTTAACCAACAGGTGTAGTAGACCTGACAGTGAACCGCTGACTTACAAGCCCTTAACCAACAGGTGTAGTAGACCTGACAGTGAACCGCTTACTTACAAGCCCTTAACCAACAGGTGTAGTAGACCTGACAGTGAACCGCTGACTTACAAGCCCTTAACCAACAGGTGTAGTAGACCTGACAGTGAACCGCTGACTTACAAGCCCTTAACTAACAGGTGTAGTAGACCTGACAGTGAACCGCTTACTTACAAGCCCTTAACCAACAGGTGTAGTAGACCTGACAGTGAACCGCTGACTTACAAGCCCTTAACTAACAGGTGTAGTAGACCTGACAGTGAACCGCTGACTTACAAGCCCTTAACTAACAGGTGTAGTAGACCTGACAGTGAACCGCTGACTTACAAGCCCTTAACCAACAGGTGTAGTAGACCTGACAGTGAACCGCTGACTTACAAGCCCTTAACTAACAGGTGTAGTAGACCTGACAGTGAACCGCTGACTTACAAGCCCTTAACCAACAGGTGTAGTAGACCTGACAGTGAACCGCTGACTTACAAGCCCTTAACCAACAGGTGTAGTAGACCTGACAGTGAACCGCTGACTTACAAGCCCTTAACCAACAGGTGTAGTAGACCTGACAGTGAACCGCTGACTTACAAGCCCTTAACCAACAGGTGTAGTAGACCTGACAGTGAACCGCTGACTTACAAGCCCTTAACTAACAGGTGTAGTAGACCTGACAGTGAACCGCTGACTTACAAGCCCTTAACTAACAGGTGTAGTAGACCTGACAGTGAACCGCTGACTTACAAGCCCTTAACTAACAGGTGTAGTAGACCTGACAGTGAACCGCTGACTTACAAGCCCTTAACCAACAGGTGTAGTAGACCTGACAGTGAACCGCTGACTTACAAGCCCTTAACTAACAGGTGTAGTAGACCTGACAGTGAACCGCTGACTTACAAGCCCTTAACCAACAGGTGTAGTAGACCTGACAGTGAACCGCTGACTTACAAGCCCTTAACTAACAGGTGTAGTAGACCTGACAGTGAACCGCTGACTTACAAGCCCTTAACTAACAGGTGTAGTAGACCTGACAGTGAACCGCTTACTTACAAGCCCATAACCAACAGGTGTAGTAGACCTGACAGTGAACCGCTGACTTACAAGCCCTTAACTAACAGGTGTAGACCTGACAGTGAACCCTTACTTACAAGCCCTTAACTAACAGGTGTAGTAGACCTGACAGTGAACCGCTGACTTACAAGCCCTTAACCAACAGGTGTAGTAGACCTGACAGTGAACCGCTGACTTACAAGCCCTTAACTAACAGGTGTAGTAGACCTGACAGTGAACCGCTGACTTACAAGCCCTTAACCAACAGGTGTAGTAGACCTGACAGTGAACCGCTGACTTACAAGCCCTTAACCAACAGGTGTAGTAGACCTGACAGTGAACCGCTGACTTACAAGCCCTTAACTAACAGGTGTAGAGACCTGACAGTGAACCGCTGACTTACAAGCCCTTAACTAACAGGTGTAGTAGACCTGACAGTGAACCGCTGACTTACAAGCCCTTAACCAACAGGTGTAGTAGACCTGACAGTGAACCGCTGACTTACAAGCCCTTAACTAACAGGTGTAGTAGACCTGACAGTGAACCGCTGACTTACAAGCCCTTAACCAACAGGTGTAGTAGACCTGACAGTGAACCGCTGACTTACAAGCCCTTAACCAACAGGTGTAGTAGACCTGACAGTGAACCGCTGACTTACAAGCCCTTAACTAACAGGTGTAGTAGACCTGACAGTGAACCGCTGACTTACAAGCCCTTAACCAACAGGTGTAGTAGACCTGACAGTGAACCGCTGACTTACAAGCCCTTAACTAACAGGTGTAGTAGACCTGACAGTGAACCGCTGACTTACAAGCCCTTAACCAACAGGTGTAGTAGACCTGACAGTGAACCGCTGACTTACAAGCCCTTAACTAACAGGTGTAGTAGACCTGACAGTGAACCTGCTTACTTACAAGCCCTTAACCAACAGGTGTAGTAGACCTGACAGTGAACCGCTTACTTACAAGCCCTTAACCAACAGGTGTAGTAGACCTGACAGTGAACCGCTGACTTACAAGCCCTTAACCAACAGGTGTAGTAGACCTGACAGTGAACCGCTGACTTACAAGCCCTTAACCAACAGGTGTAGTAGACCTGACAGTGAACCGCTGACTTACAAGCCCTTAACTAACAGGTGTAGAGACCTGACAGTGAACCGCTGACTTACAAGCCCTTAACTAACAGGTGTAGACCTGACAGTGAACCGACCTGCCCTTACAGTGAAGACCTGACAGTGAACCGCTGACTTACAAGCCCTTAACCAACAGGTGTAGTAGACCTGACAGTGAACCGCTGACTTACAAGCCCTTAACCAACAGGTGTAGTAGACCTGACAGTGAACCGCTGACTTACAAGCCCTTAACTAACAGGTGTAGTAGACCTGACAGTGAACCGCTGACTTACAAGCCCTTAACCAACAGGTGTAGTAGACCTGACAGTGAACCGCTGACTTACAAGCCCTTAACTAACAGGTGTAGTAGACCTGACAGTGAACCGCTTACTTACAAGCCCTTAACCAACAGGTGTAGTAGACCTGACAGTGAACCGCTGACTTACAAGCCCTTAACTAACAGGTGTAGTAGACCTGACAGTGAACCGCTGACTTACAAGCCCTTAACTAACAGGTGTAGTAGACCTGACAGTGAACCGCTGACTTACAAGCCCTTAACCAACAGGTGTAGTAGACCTGACAGTGAACCGCTGACTTACAAGCCCTTAACCAACAGGTGTAGTAGACCTGACAGTGAACCGCTGACTTACAAGCCCTTAACTAACAGGTGTAGTAGACCTGACAGTGAACCGCTGACTTACAAGCCCTTAACTAACAGGTGTAGTAGACCTGACAGTGAACCGCTGACTTACAAGCCCTTAACTAACAGGTGTAGTAGACCTGACAGTGAACCGCTGACTTACAAGCCCTTAACTAACAGGTGTAGACCTGACAGTGAACCGCTGACTTACAAGCCCTTAACTAACAGGTGTAGTAGACCTGACAGTGAACCGCTGACTTACAAGCCCTTAACCAACAGGTGTAGTAGACCTGACAGTGAACCGCTGACTTACAAGCCCTTAACTAACAGGTGTAGTAGACCTGACAGTGAACCGCTGACTTACAAGCCCTTAACCAACAGGTGTAGTAGACCTGACAGTGAACCGCTTACTTACAAGCCCTTAACCAACAGGTGTAGTAGACCTGACAGTGAACCGCTGACTTACAAGCCCTTAACAGGTGTAGTAACCTGACAGTGAACCGCTGACTTACAAGCCCTTAACTAACAGGTGTAGTAGACCTGACAGTGAACCGCTTACTTACAAGCCCTTAACCAACAGGTGTAGTAGACCTGACAGTGAACCGCTGACTTACAAGCCCTTAACCAACAGGTGTAGTAGACCTGACAGTGAACCGCTGACTTACAAGCCCTTAACTAACAGGTGTAGTAGACCTGACAGTGAACCGCTTACTTACAAGCCCTTAACTAACAGGTGTAGTAGACCTGACAGTGAACCGCTGACTTACAAGCCCTTAACTAACAGGTGTAGTAGACCTGACAGTGAACCGCTGACTTACAAGCCCTTAACCAACAGGTGTAGTAGACCTGACAGTGAACCGCTGACTTACAAGCCCTTAACTAACAGGTGTAGTAGACCTGACAGTGAACCGCTGACTTACAAGCCCTTAACCAACAGGTGTAGTAGACCTGACAGTGAACCGCTGACTTACAAGCCCTTAACTAACAGGTGTAGTAGACCTGACAGTGAACCGCTGACTTACAAGCCCTTAACTAACAGGTGTAGTAGACCTGACAGTGAACCGCTGACTTACAAGCCCTTAACCAACAGGTGTAGTAGACCTGACAGTGAACCGCTGACTTACAAGCCCTTAACTAACAGGTGTAGTAGACCTGACAGTGAACCGCTTACTTACAAGCCCTTAACTAACAGGTGTAGTAGACCTGACAGTGAAGCCGCCATACAAGCCCTTAACCAACTTACAAGCCCTTAACCAACAGGTGTAGTAGACCTGACAGTGAACCGCTGACTTACAAGCCCTTAACTAACAGGTGTAGTAGACCTGACAGTGAACCGCTGACTTACAAGCCCTTAACTAACAGGTGTAGTAGACCTGACAGTGAACCGCTGACTTACAAGCCCTTAACCAACAGGTGTAGTAGACCTGACAGTGAACCGCTGACTTACAAGCCCTTAACCAACAGGTGTAGTAGACCTGACAGTGAACCGCTGACTTACAAGCCCTTAACTAACAGGTGTAGTAGACCTGACAGTGAACCGCTGACTTACAAGCCCTTAACCAACAGGTGTAGTAGACCTGACAGTGAACCGCTGACTTACAAGCCCTTAACTAACAGGTGTAGTAGACCTGACAGTGAACCGCTGACTTACAAGCCCTTAACCAACAGGTGTAGTAGACCTGACAGTGAACCGCTGACTTACAAGCCCTTAACTAACAGGTGTAGTAGACCTGACAGTGAACCGCTGACTTACAAGCCCTTAACCAACAGGTGTAGTAGACCTGACAGTGAACCGCTGACTTACAAGCCCTTAACTAACAGGTGTAGTAGACCTGACAGTGAACCGCTGACTTACAAGCCCTTAACTAACAGGTGTAGTAGACCTGACAGTGAACCGCTGACTTACAAGCCCTTAACCAACAGGTGTAGTAGACCTGACAGTGAACCGCTGACTTACAAGCCCTTAACCAACAGGTGTAGTAGACCTGACAGTGAACCCTTAACAAGCCCTTAACTAACAGGTGTAGTAGACCTGACAGTGAACCGCTGACTTACAAGCCCTTAACAGGTTACAAGCCCTTAACAACAGGTGTAGTAGACCTGACAGTGAACCTTAACCAACAGGTGTAGTAGACCTGACAGTGAACCGCTGACTTACAAGCCCTTAACCAACAGGTGTAGTAGACCTGACAGTGAACCTGACTTACAAGCCCTTAACTTACAAGCCCTTAACTAACAGGTGTAGTAGACCTGACAGTGAACCGCTGACTTACAAGCCCTTAACTAACAGGTGTAGTAGACCTGACAGTGAACCGCTTACTTACAAGCCCTTAACTAACAGGTGTAGTAGACCTGACAGTGAACCGACCTGCCCTTAACAGGTGAGTACCTGACAGTGAACCGCTGACTTACAAGCCCTTAACTAACAGGTGTAGTAGACCTGACAGTGAACCGCTGACTTACAAGCCCTTAACTAACAGGTGTAGTAGACCTAGACCTGAACCAACAGTGAACCAGTGAACTGACTTACAAGCCCTTAACCAACAGGTGTAGTAGACCTGACAGTGAACCGCTGACTTACAAGCCCTTAACCAACAGGTGTAGTAGACCTGACAGTGAACCGCTGACTTACAAGCCCTTAACCAACAGGTGTAGTAGACCTGACAGTGAACCGCTGACTTACAAGCCCTTAACCAACAGGTGTAGTAGACCTGACAGTGAACCGCTGACTTACAAGCCCTTAACTAACAGGTGTAGTAGACCTGACAGTGAACCGCTGCCCTTAACTAACAGGTGTAGTAGACCTGACAGTGAACCGCTTACTTACAAGCCCTTAACTAACAGGTGTAGTAGACCTGACAGTGAACCGCTGACTTACAAGCCCTTAACTAACAGGTGTAGTAGACCTGACAGTGAACCGCTGCCCTTAACCAACAGGTGTAGTAGACCTGACAGTGAACCGCTGACTTACAAGCCCTTAACTAACAGGTGTAGTAGACCTGACAGTGAACCGCTGACTTACAAGCCCTTAACTAACAGGTGTAGTAGACCTGACAGTGAACCGCTTACTTACAAGCCCTTAACCAACAGGTGTAGTAGACCTGACAGTGAACCGCTGACTTACAAGCCCTTAACTAACAGGTGTAGTAGACCTGACAGTGAACCGCTGACTTACAAGCCCTTAACTAACAGGTGTAGTAGACCTGACAGTGAACCGCTGACTTACAAGCCCTTAACCAACAGGTGTAGACCTGACAGTGAACCGCTTACTTACAAGCCCTTAACTAACAGGTGTAGTAGACCTGACAGTGAACCGCTTACTTACAAGCCCTTAACTAACAGGTGTAGTAGACCTGACAGTGAACCGCTGACTTACAAGCCCTTAACTAACAGGTGTAGTAGACCTGACAGTGAACCGCTGACTTACAAGCCCTTAACCAACAGGTGTAGTAGACCTGACAGTGAACCGCTGACTTACAAGCCCTTAACTAACAGGTGTAGTAGACCTGACAGTGAACCGGTGTAGTAGACCTGACAGTGAACTTACAAGCCCTTAACCAACAGGTGTAGTAGACCTGACAGTGAACCGCTGACTTACAAGCCCTTAACTAACAGGTGTAGTAGACCTGACAGTGAACCGCTGACTTACAAGCCCTTAACTAACAGGTGTAGTAGACCTGACAGTGAACCGCTGACTTACAAGCCCTTAACTAACAGGTGTAGTAGACCTGACAGTGAACCGCTTACTTACAAGCCCTTAACCAACAGGTGTAGTAGACCTGACAGTGAACCGCTGACTTACAAGCCCTTAACTAACAGGTGTAGTAGACCTGACAGTGAACCGCTGACTTACAAGCCCTTAACTAACAGGTGTAGTAGACCTGACAGTGAACCGCTGACTTACAAGCCCTTAACCAACAGGTGTAGTAGACCTGACAGTGAACCGCTGACTTACAAGCCCTTAACTAACAGGTGTAGTAGACCTGACAGTGAACCGCTGACTTAACAAGCCTGACAGTGAACCGCTTAACAACAGGTGTAGTAGACCTGACAGTGAACCGCTTACTTACAAGCCCTTAACCAACAGGTGGAGACCTGACAGTGAACCGCTGACTTACAAGCCCTTAACCAACAGGTGTAGTAGACCTGACAGTGAACCGCTGACTTACAAGCCCTTAACTAACAGGTGTAGTAGACCTGACAGTGAACCGCTTACTTACAAGCCCTTAACCAACAGGTGTAGTAGACCTGACAGTGAACCGCTTACTTACAAGCCCTTAACTAACAGGTGTAGTAGACCTGACAGTGAACCGCTGACTTACAAGCCCTTAACTAACAGGTGTAGTAGACCTGACAGTGAACCGCTTACTTACAAGCCCTTAACTAACAGGTGTAGTAGACCTGACAGTGAACCGCTGACTTACAAGCCCTTAACTAACAGGTGTAGTAGACCTGACAGTGAACCGCTGACTTACAAGCCCTTAACCAACAGGTGTAGTAGACCTGACAGTGAACCGCTGACTTACAAGCCCTTAACTAACAGGTGTAGTAGACCTGACAGTGAACCGCTTACTTACAAGCCCTTAACCAACAGGTGTAGTAGACCTGACAGTGAACCGCTGACTTACAAGCCCTTAACTAACAGGTGTAGTAGACCTGACAGTGAACCGCTGACTTACAAGCCCTTAACTAACAGGTGTAGTAGACCTGACAGTGAACCGCTGACTTACAAGCCCTTAACTAACAGGTGTAGAGACCTGACAGTGAACCGCTGACTTACAAGCCCTTAACCAACAGGTGTAGTAGACCTGACAGTGAACCGCTGCCCTTAACCAACAGGTGTAGTAGACCTGACAGTGAACCGCTTACTTACAAGCCCTTAACTAACAGGTGTAGTAGACCTGACAGTGAACCGCTGACTTACAAGCCCTTAACTAACAGGTGTAGTAGACCTGACAGTGAACCGCTTACTTACAAGCCCTTAACCAACAGGTGTAGTAGACCTGACAGTGAACCGCTTACTTACAAGCCCTTAACCAACAGGTGTAGTAGACCTGACAGTGAACCGCTGACTTACAAGCCCTTAACTAACAGGTGTAGTAGACCTGACAGTGAACCGCTTACTTACAAGCCCTTAACCAACAGGTGTAGTAGACCTGACAGTGAACCGCTGACTTACAAGCCCTTAACTAACAGGTGTAGTAGACCTGACAGTGAACCGCTGACTTACAAGCCCTTAACCAACAGGTGTAGTAGACCTGACAGTGAACCGCTGACTTACAAGCCCTTAACTAACAGGTGTAGTAGACCTGACAGTGAACCGCTTACTTACAAGCCCTTAACTAACAGGTGTAGTAGACCTGACAGTGAACCGCTTACTTACAAGCCCTTAACCAACAGGTGTAGTAGACCTGACAGTGAACCGCTGACTTACAAGCCCTTAACTAACAGGTGTAGTAGACCTGACAGTGAACCGCTTACTTACAAGCCCTTAACCAACAGGTGGAGACCTGACAGTGAACCGCTGACTTACAAGCCCTTAACCAACAGGTGTAGTAGACCTGACAGTGAACCGCTGACTTACAAGCCCTTAACTAACAGGTGTAGTAGACCTGACAGTGAACCGCTGACTTACAAGCCCTTAACCAACAGGTGTAGTAGACCTGACAGTGAACCGCTTACTTACAAGCCCTTAACTAACAGGTGTAGTAGACCTGACAGTGAACCGCTGACTTACAAGCCCTTAACTAACAGGTGTAGTAGACCTGACAGTGAACCGCTTACTTACAAGCCCTTAACCAACAGGTGTAGTAGACCTGACAGTGAACCGCTGACTTACAAGCCCTTAACCAACAGGTGTAGTAGACCTGACAGTGAACCGACAGTGAACCGCTACTTACAAGCCCTTAACTAACAGGTGTAGTAGACCTGACAGTGAACCGCTGACTTACAAGCCCTTAACTAACAGGTGTAGTAGACCTGACAGTGAACCGCTTACTTACAAGCCCTTAACCAACAGGTGTAGTAGACCTGACAGTGAACCGCTGACTTACAAGCCCTTAACTAACAGGTGTAGTAGACCTGACAGTGAACCGCTTACTTACAAGCCCTTAACTAACAGGTGTAGTAGACCTGACAGTGAACCGCTTACTTACAAGCCCTTAACTAACAGGTGTAGTAGACCTGACAGTGAACCGCTGACTTACAAGCCCTTAACTAACAGGTGTAGTAGACCTGACAGTGAACCGCTTACTTACAAGCCCTTAACTAACAGGTGTAGTAGACCTGACAGTGAACCGCTGACTTACAAGCCCTTAACTAACAGGTGTAGTAGACCTGACAGTGAACCGCTGACTTACAAGCCCTTAACTAACAGGTGTAGTAGACCTGACAGTGAACCGCTTACTTACAAGCCCTTAACTAACAGGTGTAGTAGACCTGACAGTGAACCGCTGACTTACAAGCCCTTAACTAACAGGTGTAGACCTGACAGTGAACCGCTTACTTACAAGCCCTTAACTAACAGGTGTAGTAGACCTGACAGTGAACCGCTGACTTACAAGCCCTTAACCAACAGGTGTAGTAGACCTGACAGTGAACCGCTGACTTACAAGCCCTTAACTAACAGGTGTAGTAGACCTGACAGTGAACCGCTTACTTACAAGCCCTTAACCAACAGGTGGAGACCTGACAGTGAACCGCTGACTTACAAGCCCTTAACCAACAGGTGTAGACCTGACAGTGAACCGCTTACTTACAAGGCCTTAACCAACAGGTGTAGTAGACCTGACAGTGAACCGCTGACTTACAAGCCCTTAACTAACAGGTGTAGTAGACCTGACAGTGAACCGCTTACTTACAAGCCCTTAACCAACAGGTGTAGTAGACCTGACAGTGAACCGCTTACTTACAAGCCCTTAACTAACAGGTGTAGTAGACCTGACAGTGAACCGCTTACTTACAAGCCCTTAACTAACAGGTGTAGTAGACCTGACAGTGAACCGCTTACTTACAAGCCCTTAACTAACAGGTGGAGACCTGACAGTGAACCGCTTACTTACAAGCCCTTAACCAACAGGTGGAGACCAGACAGTGAACCGCTGACTTACAAGCCCTTAACTAACAGGTGGAGACCTGACAGTGAACCACTGACTTACAAGCGCTTAACTAACAGGTGTAGTAGACCTGACAGTGAACCGCTTACTTACAAGCCCTTAACCAACAGGTGTAGTAGACCTGACAGTGAACCGCTGACTTACAAGCCCTTAACTAACAGGTGGAGACCTGACAGTGAACCACTGACTTACAAGCCCTTAACTAACAGGTGTAGTAGACCTGACAGTGAACCGCTTACTTACAAGCCCTTAACCAACAGGTGTAGTAGACCTGACAGTGAACCGCTTACTTACAAGCCCTTAACCAACAGGTGTAGTAGACCTGACAGTGAACCGCTGACTTACAAGCCCTTAACTAACAGGTGTAGTAGACCTGACAGTGAACCGCTTACTTACAAGCCCTTAACCAACAGGTGTAGTAGACCTGACAGTGAACCGCTGACTTACAAGCCCTTAACTAACAGGTGTAGTAGACCTGACAGTGAACCGCTTACTTACAAGCCCTTAACCAACAGGTGTAGTAGACCTGACAGTGAACCGCTTACTTACAAGCCCTTAACCAACAGGTGTAGTAGACCTGACAGTGAACCGCTGACTTACAAGCCCTTAACTAACAGGTGTAGTAGACCTGACAGTGAACCGCTTACTTACAAGCCCTTAACCAACAGGTGTAGTAGACCTGACAGTGAACCGCTTACTTACAAGCCCTTAACTAACAGGTGTAGTAGACCTGACAGTGAACCGCTGACTTACAAGCCCTTAACTAACAGGTGGAGACCTGACAGTGAACCGCTTACTTACAAGCCCTTAACTAACAGGTGTAGTAGACCTGACAGTGAACCGCTTACTTACAAGCCCTTAACCAACAGGTGTAGACCTGACAGTGAACCGCTGACTTACAAGCCCTTAACCAACAGGTGTAGACCTGACAGTGAACCGCTTACTTACAAGCCCTTAACTAACAGGTGTAGTAGACCTGACAGTGAACCGCTTACTTACAAGCCCTTAACCAACAGGTGTAGACCTGACAGTGAACCGCTTACTTACAAGCCCTTAACTAACAGGTGTAGACCTGACAGTGAACCGCTTACTTACAAGCCCTTAACTAACAGGTGGAGACCTGACAGTGAACCGCTTACTTACAAGCCCTTAACTAACAGGTGTAGTAGACCTGACAGTGAACCGCTTACTTACAAGCCCTTAACTAACAGGTGTAGTAGACCTGACAGTGAACCGCTTACTTACAAGCCCTTAACTAACAGGTGTAGTAGACCTGACAGTGAACCGCTTACTTACAAGCCCTTAACCAACAGGTGTAGTAGACCTGACAGTGAACCGCTGACTTACAAGCCCTTAACTAACAGGTGTAGTAGACCTGACAGTGAACCGCTTACTTACAAGCCCTTAACTAACAGGTGTAGTAGACCTGACAGTGAACTGCTTACTTACAAGCCCTTAACTAACAGGTGGAGACCTGACAGTGAACCGCTTACTTACAAGCCCTTAACCAACAGGTGTAGTAGACCTGACAGTGAACCGCTTACTTACAAGCCCTTAACTAACAGGTGTAGTAGACCTGACAGTGAACCGCTTACTTACAAGCCCTTAACCAACAGGTGTAGTAGACCTGACAGTGAACCGCTGACTTACAAGCCCTTAACTAACAGGTGGAGACCTGACAGTGAACCACTGACTTACAAGCCCTTAACTAACAGGTGTAGTAGACCTGACAGTGAACCGCTTACTTACAAGCCCTTAACCAACAGGTGTAGTAGACCTGACAGTGAACCGCTTACTTACAAGCCCTTAACTAACAGGTGTAGTAGACCTGACAGTGAACCGCTGACTTACAAGCCCTTAACTAACAGGTGTAGTAGACCTGACAGTGAACCGCTTACTTACAAGCCCTTAACCAACAGGTGTAGTAGACCTGACAGTGAACCGCTGACTTACAAGCCCTTAACCAACAGGTGTAGTAGACCTGAGAGTGAACCGCTTACTTACAAGCCCTTAACCAACAGGTGTAGTAGACCTGACAGTGAACCGCTTACTTACAAGCCCTTAACTTACAGGTGTAGTAGACCTGACAGTGAACCGCTTACTTACAAGCCCTTAACCAACAGGTGTAGTAGACCTGACAGTGAACCGCTTACTTACAAGCCCTTAACTAACAGGTGTAGTAGACCTGACAGTGAACCGCTGACTTACAAGCCCTTAACTAACAGGTGTAGTAGACCTGACAGTGAACCGCTTACTTACAAGCCCTTAACTAACAGGTGTAGTAGACCTGACAGTGAACCGCTTACTTACAAGCCCTTAACCAACAGGTGTAGTAGACCTGACAGTGAACCGCTGACTTACAAGCCCTTAACTAACAGGTGTAGTAGACCTGACAGTGAACCGCTTACTTACAAGCCCTTAACTAACAGGTGTAGTAGACCTGACAGTGAACCGCTGACTTACAAGCCCTTAACTAACAGGTGGAGACCTGACAGTGAACCGCTTACTTACAAGCCCTTAACTAACAGGTGTAGTAGACCTGACAGTGAACCGCTTACTTACAAGCCCTTAACCAACAGGTGTAGACCTGACAGTGAACCGCTGACTTACAAGCCCTTAACCAACAGGTGTAGACCTGACAGTGAACCGCTTACTTACAGGCCCTTAACTAACAGGTGTAGTAGACCTGACAGTGAACCGCTTACTTACAAGCCCTTAACCAACAGGTGTAGACCTGACAGTGAACCGCTGACAAGCCCTTAACTAACAGGTGTAGACCTGACAGTGAACCGCTTACTTACAAGCCCTTAACTAACAGGTGGAGACCTGACAGTGAACCGCTTACTTACAAGCCCTTAACTAACAGGTGTAGTAGACCTGACAGTGAACCGCTTACTTACAAGCCCTTAACCAACAGGTGTAGACCTGACAGTGAACCGCTTACTTACAAGCCCTTAACTAACAGGTGTAGTAGACCTGACAGTGAACCGCTTACTTACAAGCCCTTAACCAACAGGTGTAGTAGACCTGACAGTGAACCGCTGACTTACAAGTCCTTAACTAACAGGTGTAGTAGACCTGACAGTGAACCGCTGACTTACAAGCCCTTAACTAACAGGTGTAGTAGACCTGACAGTGAACCGCTTACTTACAAGCCCTTAACTAACAGGTGGAGACCTGACAGTGAACCGCTTACTTACAAGCCCTTAACCAACAGGTGGAGACCTGACAGTGAACCGCTGACTTACAAGCCCTTAACTAACAGGTGGAGACCTGACAGTGAACCACTGACTTACAAGCCCTTAACTAACAGGTGTAGTAGACCTGACAGTGAACCGCTTACTTACAAGCCCTTAACCAACAGGTGTAGTAGACCTGACAGTGAACCGCTGACTTACAAGCCCTTAACTAACAGGTGGAGACCTGACAGTGAACCACTGACTTACAAGCCCTTAACTAACAGGTGTAGTAGACCTGACAGTGAACCGCTTACTTACAAGCCCTTAACCAACAGGTGTAGTAGACCTGACAGTGAACCGCTTACTTACAAGCCCTTAACTAACAGGTGTAGTAGACCTGACAGTGAACCGCTGACTTACAAGCCCTTAACTAACAGGTGTAGTAGACCTGACAGTGAACCGCTTACTTACAAGCCCTTAACCAACAGGTGTAGTAGACCTGACAGTGAACCGCTGACTTACAAGCCCTTAACCAACAGGTGTAGTAGACCTGAGAGTGAACCGCTTACTTACAAGCCCTTAACCAACAGGTGTAGTAGACCTGACAGTGAACCGCTTACTTACAAGCCCTTAACTAACAGGTGTAGTAGACCTGACAGTGAACCGCTTACTTACAAGCCCTTAACCAACAGGTGTAGTAGACCTGACAGTGAACCGCTTACTTACAAGCCCTTAACTAACAGGTGTAGTAGACCTGACAGTGAACCGCTGACTTACAAGCCCTTAACTAACAGGTGTAGTAGACCTGACAGTGAACCGCTTACTTACAAGCCCTTAACTAACAGGTGTAGTAGACCTGACAGTGAACCGCTTACTTACAAGCCCTTAACCAACAGGTGTAGTAGACCTGACAGTGAACCGCTGACTTACAAGCCCTTAACTAACAGGTGTAGTAGACCTGACAGTGAACCGCTTACTTACAAGCCCTTAACTAACAGGTGTAGTAGACCTGACAGTGAACCGCTTACACAAGCCCTTAACTAACAGGTGTAGTAGACCTGACAGTGAACCGCTGACTTACAAGCCCTTAACTAACAGGTGTAGTAGACCTGACAGTGAACCGGTGACTTACAAGCCCTTAACTAACAGGTGTAGTAGACCTGACAGTGAACCGCTTACTTACAAGCCCTTAACCAACAGGTGTAGTAGACCTGACAGTGAACCGCTTACTTACAAGCCCTTAACTAACAGGTGTAGTAGACCTGACAGTGAACCGCTGACTTACAAGCCCT